>NC_142795.1:76213970-76237526 GCF_049724085.1 Artemia sp. Qi Xiang Cuo | reverse complement strand
ACATAATCAATGGCAATAATGAAGGTATATTAATTAGTTTTGAAACTAGTGTTATGAATGATAAAATTGGGCATTTTATGGATTCATGTAAAATTGGCACTTTACCCTTTTCATGTATTTTACAAGTTTATTGGTACATTTTATGGCGACTTAGTTTTCACTGCACTGAATATGGGGTAAAAACAGGTTTGTCAAGTCTTTCCTCTAAAAATTCTTCTTTTTCCAGCTTAAGAGAAAAAGTATCCTAAAACCACCACGCTGAGATTCAATGCTTGAGTCTTTCGAAATTGCCGCTATAAATTGCCGCCAAATGAGTTGTTTTATAGATAGCAGTCATACCGGTCTTTTTAATACTTTTTTTAATGAGCAGTGGCGCAAGGTGAAAATCAAAATATGAACGCTATGGACCGGCATGAACGCTATCTATAAAACAACTTATTTGGCGGCAATTTATAGCGGCAATTTCAAAAGACTTAGTCACTGAATCTCAGCGTGGTGGTTTTTGGAAACTTTTCTTTTAAGCTGGAAAAAGAAGGATTTTTAGAGGAAAGACTTGATGATAAAGGTTCTCCCCTTGGATAATACGTTAACTAGGATCATTATACATATTTTAAAGTAAGAATTGTTTTCTTAACATGCCTCCTTATCAGGTGCCACAATTCTAAATTTTTACCATGAACCCTTTCTCCCATATATAACACCTATGTATCCACTGTTTGACGGTTAAATAAAATTTCTAATTCTTTTTGCAAAAAATTGTCAGACAAGTTTCGATATATTCAATACAAGCGACTTTCTTTCATGGAGTGATTGAGAAAGATGGTAAAATAAGTTCATAAACACTTGTCACACAGGTTTTGTTTAAAAACCAGAAAAAAGGCTATTTTTCTGTCTGCACTGATTGAAAGATAGATTTATACTGATGTTTGAATCTTTTACTAAATTGAAAGACACCTTGTTGTCGAATTGATAACAGATATATTTCAAGAATGGCTAAGGGCATCCAGTCTACACTTTTGGTGAATTTTAAGGGGGTGTTGAACTAGCCAAAAAATGAACCATTAGGCTGCAAAGGTTTTTAAGTTGAAGCTTGAAAGAAATGGTGTACTAATTAAGAAAAAGCATGTGTATCCAACTTGTCAAATTGGCGTATCTACAACTTCTCAGGAATAGCTAAGGTTTCTAATTTGAAGCTTTGAGGCAATGATGATGGAGATATTGCACTAGGTCAGATGATACTATGTGTATCAATAACGGCTAAAGGTATTTAGTTGAAAATTTCAGGCAGTACCAAGGGAGAAGCTGAACTGTTCTAAATCCAAATATATTATGTGAATAGATTTGTTATCAAAATCCTGTATCTGCAGTATGCCAGGAACGGCTAATGTTATAACAATATCGTTTATATTTTGTGCAATTTTTTTTCAGAATTAGAAGAAGGTAAAAAGCCAACAAATGATGACGACCTTAACCATTTTAAATACTCTGAGTTGCCAGTTAAACAGGATTGCATTTCACCAACCATTTTGACACAATTGAACCTTGACTTTCCTGGGACTAGTCTATCTGATTGCCAAAATGAAGGTATTATTTGAGAGCGATAATATTCACCTTTTATTTATCTTTTGTGATTATATTCTTTTTCTTAATTTGTTAACTTCTGTTAATTGTTTATTAAAAAAAAAATCACAAAAGTAAAATTAGTTTTTTCTTATCGTTACCTTTTCTCGAAATTTTAGTTAGAATTAATATTAATAGACAAATATAAATAAAGTGAAGTTAGTATCCAGCATAGAAATATTTTTAGGAAACGGGTATATAGGTCCCTTACTCTTATGCACATACGTTCACCATTTTGGTGAACGTATGTTTGTTAGGATACGATATTACAAAATTCCTTTTGACTGCCATTACGCTTGACGCCTCTGATTCTAAAAAATTATAAATTCTGATTCAAAGCCAAGTTGAGTGTTATATATTATCTAAACTTATTACATATCGTTATGAGGCTGTGGAGAAGAGAAATTCTCCACCTGGGTTGCTTGTTTCTCAGTTTAATTTGGTTTCTTTGTCTATTTAGTAGTTTTATTTTTTTAACTTTTTCCTTATTCTATTTAAGTTTTTTGTCTGTGCGTTTCTAGGAAATAAAATGAAGTTTTGTTGTAAGGATTTGCCTACCCAAAATTTTACATTGTAGGCTACCCTTATAATTGATCATAGTTAAAATTTTCCTTTATTGTTTATTCTAATAATTGCAGGATCAACTACAATTAAAATCAGTAAAATCCTTTCTCAAAGGAAACACAGGTAAAATTTAATTAAATCGATCCATTTCATTAAATTGGTATATTAAACCCGACAGATTGGGGTTTTATGCATTCATAAATTACAGACAATCGCATATATATATATATATATATATATATATATATATATATATATATATATATATATATATATATATATATATATATATATATATATATATATATATATATATATATGTATGTATTTCTTGTTCTATATTGATGTCTTCATTCCAAGCCGGTTCCAAGTTGTAAGGATTGGGTATTAATTACAGCATCGATAAGAATTATAAAATGTTAGGTAGTCACATCATTTAATGAAGTTCATATTAGAAAATATTTTATCGTATATGCATCGCTATGTTCTACTATCCGGTCAACGCTATGATTTAGCCACTATAATAAAATAAAGATGATTCCAATGGTTTTGCCATTTACTTCGTCGTCACACCTTCATTCATATAGCCCTCTGATGTATGCCTCTTCTAAGAAGAAAAATGCGATAGGGTGAACAGAAGAAAACGTGGCTCGCCTGCATCAAGGCAGACCTAGACCCTCTCGGTGGCTTCAAGAAGTATGATCGAAGATGGGATATATCCTGGCTCAAATTGACTGAGCTATTCACGAACGACAGAGACGCTTGGGTTACCGCAATGAGAGTTTCTCAATCATTTGCTTTGAAAAAGTTCAGTTTCAAACTATCATGAAATTAGTTTGCTGCAGACAGTCGTGATTGTGGATTCTTTTATGCATGGGTGTATGGGTAATTTGTGTATGGTACATTTATATAGGTTAATTTTACATAACACATATTGATGAATATGGTAATAGTTTTGCTACAAAAGTGGTTGCGGTTACTCTGGCTTCATTTAGTTTCTCCAAATTTTATTTTATTTTTCGATAGATAGACCACTTTTACATTGATGCCTTGTAAGTTTTGTATTCATTAGAAGCCACTGCTAGTCAAATATTCTAATTTTAAAGTTTAATTTTATGCCAGCCTGTGTAAAATATCAGTATTAGTCTTGTTTCCTAAGCATCAATTTTAATCACCACCTTGTTTCAATTCGAAATTACACTCCTAGTACAGTAAAAGTCAGCAATAGTAATCTTTAGGATAAAATACAAACAAAAGTTAGCGCTTGTTTCTCATAGTAACTTAATTTAGTATTGTTTATCTAATTAAATTTAAAGAATAGTGAAGTTTCAAAAAAAAATTCCGGTCAACTTGGTGTAATCTACATGTGTTTGTGCTTCCACTTTTTGGAACTGCATTTTACCTAGTTTATGGACTTCTGAATTTTAGTTATATCTCTATTTTAGATTTAAAGATTCCAGTTTCGGATTACAAGTATGGATATCCAGAATTTGCATCACGCAGTATTGATTATCAATTAGAAAAGTGCCCAGTTTATCAACCTACTTTGGAAAGCAACAGTGATTTAGAAGATAATTGTAAAACAGGAAACCTGTCTGAGAGAGAACACTATGTGTGTCATATATGTGAGAAAAAATTCTCCCAACTGCACAAGCTGAAATTGCACCAAAGAACTCACTCGGGGGAAAAATCGTATAAGTGTAAAATTTGTGAAAAAAAATTCTCCCTGGCGAGTCATTTGAAAACACATGAGAGAATTCACTCGGGGGAAAAGCCCTATGAGTGCAAAATTTGCGAGAAAAAATTCTCGAGGGCGTGTGATTTGAAATTGCATGAAAGAACTCACTCGGGGGAAAAGCCCTATGAGTGTAAAATTTGCGAGAAAAAATTCTCGTGGGTGGGTAATTTGAAATATCATGAAAGAACTCACTCGGGGGAAAAGCCCTATGAGTGTAAAATTTGCGAGGAAAGATTCTCGCGGGCGGGTGATTTGAAATTGCATGGAAGAATTCACTCGGGGGAAAAGCCCTATGAGTGCAAAACTTGCGAGAAAAAATTCTCGAGGGCGTGTATTTTGAAATTGCATGAAAGAACTCACTCGGGGGAAAAGCCCTATGAGTGTAAAATTTGCGAGAAAAAATTCTCGGGGCCGGATAGTTTGAAATATCATGAAAGAACTCACTCGGGGGAAAAGCCCTATGAGTGTAAAATTTGCGAGAAAAAATTCTCGCGGGCGGGTGATTTGAAATTGCAGCGAATAATTCACTCGGGGGAAAAGCCCTATGAGTGCAAAACTTGCGAGAAAAAATTCTCGTGGGCATGTATGTTGAAATTGCATGAAAGAATTCACTCGGGGGAAAAGCCCTATAAGTGTAAAATTTGCGAGAAAAAATTCTCGCGGGCGGGTCAATTGAAATCACACCAAAGAATTCACTCGGGGGAAAAGCCCTATGAGTGCAAAACTTGCGAGAAAAAATTCTCGTGGGCATGTAATTTGAAATTGCATGAAAGAACTCACTCGGGGGAAAAGCCCTATAAGTGTAAAATTTGCGAGAAAAGATTCTCGCGGGCGGGTCAATTGAAATCACACCAAAGAATTCACTCGGGGGAAAAGCCCTTTGAGTATAAAATTTGTGGGAAAAAATTCTCCCAAATGTACAGTTTCAAATTGCATCAAAGAAAAAGTTCTGTGTAAAAAGAAGTAGACTGAACCTCAGTTTTGACAAACATGTGTGTTGAGCATTATTCGAGTTTTGTATTAGATTCAATAAAAAAACTCATTTAAGTTCTTTCATGGTGTAATTTTAGCGCACTAAAATCTTGGAATATCCTGGTTTTGTATGTTTTTTGGCTGTTTTTTAGTGTTCAATCATTAAAGTATAGATTTCTGCATCAACTGCTATTTTTAGTCCAGGAATTTCATTTTGTCCTTTATACTTAGTCTAAACATTGTCTTCGTCGTTAGTAGTTTGTCACTAGTTTAACTAATCTTCTCATGTTGCCCTACGAAAAAAAAATCCATCACTGCTATTACACTGACTTGCATTATGGGCTTCTGCCCAATTTAAGCTATATTTTATACATATTTAAACTATATCGTTATTCGGGTCACCTATGGCCAGCAGTCCTCCAATTTGAACAGACTGTTCAAATTTGCTAGAGATCATCCTTGCCATTGCTAACACCATATTCCAGCACAAATCATCAAAAGGACCTGAAGAATGAACAACCCCCATCAAAGGAAGTTAAACGTGAGGAAATCAAAATCTCAAGCAGTGAAAGAAGACTTCTTAAGGGGTGAAGAAACTAACCCCTTTTATGTGGAAAACGGTGTGAAAGGTGGGTGTATATTGTCTCCCTTCTTGTTTGTCTACTGTTTAAACTGTAGAAAGAATATCTGAGTTTTCACGTTGCCGTTATAGAACTGGGCAAATCTGGATTACGTGGATGACATTAATGCTATTGCTGTTGCCACCAAATGCCTGAGCAATACTAAGTGAAACAGATTATTTCTCTCATCAACTGGGTATGAAGATAAACACGGCCAGAATTAAGTCATTGTCATTGCCATAAAAATATAGTCCGAGTATCAGCTTGTACCTTACTTACAAGAAATGGAGAAATTAGATCGTTTTACTTACATTTGCTCACTAAAACCCACTAGTGGAGACAGTCACTTTTAAGTCCAGAGCAGAGTCAACATAGCTCAAGCAATATTCTTATAGCTCCGCTGCCATTTATGGAATCGGTGAATCATCAGCATGAAGACAAAGCCAACGTTAAATCTATTCATTGCCTAGGATGAATTCTGGAAAGACGATACTCCAAAAAAAAAATTGTCACACTTCAAAAACATGATTTTAGATGCCATCAGGGCTGGTAATACCGTCTTGGGTCAGGTCTTTTTTAAATTCCTCCTATCAAAATCACTCTAATTTTAACTTAAAAAAAAATCAACGAAAGTAATTAACGATATGGAAACACAAAACTGTCAGAAAAACTGATACAAGAAGTTATACTTCAAAAGAACTATAATGACTGGGAAAATTAAACTTAAACAAGCAGTAGTTACATGGAGTATGAAATTCAAGCCTTTTAGAAACAATAAGCTAAAATAACCCCTTCCAACTATTTTTTTTTTCTTAGAAAAGTGAAGAGCTATAGTAAAGTGAATAAGCACAATTTAAAACAGAGAAATTATAAAACATGAATTCATAAAGCCCAATGTGCAATTGCTTCTCCCAGACCTAAATTTCCTCACCAAAATGAACTAAGAAAAATCAAGAGAATGTAACTGTGAGATGGTGAAAGAATTAAAAACACTACTGAAATATTCAAAATCTTTCATTTCAATGAATAAAAATTAAAATTTAACTTTGAAAAATAAAGAGAATGTAACTATGGCAAGGTAAACCATGACAAAACACTAGGACAAAACACAACACACTACATGATATATTCCATCTCATGTATTTTAATGAAATAAATCCAAAATGAACTTTGCAAAATCAAGAGACTGTAACTGTGACAAGGTAAACCACGACAAAACATTACTGAAATATTCGAACTCTTGCATTTCAAAGAAAGAAATTCAAAATCGACATTTAAAAATAAATAGACTGTAACTGATATAATTTAAACCACTACAAAACACTACTGAAATAATCCAACTCTTGCATTTCAATGAAAGAAATTCGAAATAAACTTTGAAAAATTAAGAGAATGTAACTGTGACATGGTAAAACATGACAAAACACTACTGAAATATTCCAACTCTTGCATTTCACGAAAGAAATTCAAAATTAACTTTGAAAAATCAAGAGATTGTAACTGTGACAAGGTAAACCATGACAAAAACCCTACTGAAATATTCCATCTCTTGTATTTCAACGAAAGAAATCCAAAATGAACTTTGAAAAATCAAGAGAATGTAATTGTGACAAGGTAAATCACGACAAGAACCTACTGAAAAATTCCATATATATCATTTAAACGGAAGAAATACGAGATGAACATTGATTAATAGAAATAATGTAACAGCGACAAAGTAAAGCACAAAAAAACACTACTAAAATATTCCAACTCTAACATTTCAACGAAAGAAATCCAAAATGAACTTTGAAAAATCAAGAGAATGTAATTTTAACAAGGTAAACCACGACAATACACTACTTAAATATTCCAACTCTTGAATTACAATTAAAGAAATTCAAAATGAAATTTTAAAAATCAAGAGAAGTTAAATTTGAGATGGTGAAACACAAAAAAACACTATTGAAATATTGCAACTCTTGCATTTCAATGAAATAAATTAAAAAGGAAATTTGAAAAACTTTGAAAAAATAAAGAGAACGTAACTATGGCAAGGTAAACCATGACAAAACACTACTGAAATATTCCAATTCTTGCATTTCAACGAAAGAAATTAAAAATTAACTTTGAAAAAATCAGGATAATCTAACTGTGACAAGGTAAACCATAACAAAACGCTACTGAAATATTCCAACTCTTGCATTTCACGAAATAAATTCAAAATGAACATTGAAAAACTTTGAAAAAATCAAGAGAATTTAACTGTGACAAGGTAAACCATAACAAAACACTACTGAAATATTCCAACTCTTGCATTTCACGAAAGAAATTCAAAATGAACTTTGAAAAACTTTGAAAAAATCAAGAGAATGTAGCTGTGACAAGGATGTAGAGATCACCCTTCTTCTGCCCGTAGTGTTTCTAAATATCTCAATTATAAGAACCTATTTAGTTGTTTTCTTTTCTTTTGTCCTTACTATCGGACTTCTTTATGAATGGAAAGAAGGAGCCCTTAGGTGAACTGGGTAGCTGATGGCCCTATGAGACTTCCCTGTTAGGAGAATAGATTAGATATAACAGTAGTTTTGCATCCTAAAAGAGGATGTTCCTTCTCTCAGAGTAAGAATTGATATATAAAATCAAGATTCGACATGACTTTAGTCCTAGTGGCCCTCACACTTTAGCAGACGCTACTGAATAGCGCTTCAGTGTTACTGAAGAGTAAAAGATAACCCCTGCTAAGAGGCAGGAAGAAGGAAGGGAGCTGCTAACTCTCCAACCGGGTAGTTGAATTCTACTCATTGCCTATTTATATAGTATAAATAATACAATACATTTTCAATGTATAGACAGACATATGTCTTTTAAATATTTCCAGGAATGATCCGCCCCAACATCTTCAGTGTTGTGCTCTTGCTAAGCTATGGAAATAGATGATTAGTAGAGACAGCAAAGAACCTAAAATTATTACCTTATATGCAGAGTATAACAGGAGTGAAAAGAGAGATGCCCCACCCAATAGATTATCGTCGAAGATTGCAGGTCATAGTTCTCAGACAACAACTTTATAACAAGGAGAGAAGATTCTGTAAAAACCGAGTACTGAAGGGGACCGCATAGAGCCGTGCCGAACTGGCAAAAAAAATATGTTCCAGCGACAGTTTCGAAAAGTAAATATCGCTAAGGGAATAAATTAAGGTAGTAAGAATCCTCCCCCGACTAAACATCAGAGTATATTTTTTTAAAATCCCCCAGCAATAGGTCTTATATAACCTAAAAACCCCCAGTAAAACAAATAACCCCGTACAACGGCCCCCCAAGCAAGAATAATGAGAGGGACAAAAAAGTCCCCCTCTGCATCCCTCTACTGACAACTCGTATTATACTTATCCGAACAAAGACATATTAGGGCAATTTGAGATGAATAAACTCTCGTCAAGAGACATGAAATTACTATGAGAATGCTGGGAATAATTATCACTTAGACTTCTTATTATTCAAATATGAAGTAATGTGATAAAAAGCATGATAAAAATGGGACCAATCTTAATCTGAAATAGCATTAAAGACTGATCTGAAATGTCTCCTTTATTCTTTTAGAAACCCCCCTCTCCGACGCATATCCTGTCCGCCTCATGAATGAATTACTACCCCCGAACATATAAAGAGAAGAGCCTTGAAAACTGCGTGAGCAAATAAATGGAAATAGCAGAATAATGTCAACCCCAACACTAACGAGACGCTCAGCAACAAGACGTGACTTAAAGGAGATAACTCGAGTACTAGATTTATCTCATTATCCCCACCGGCATCCCATCCCGAGAAAAATGACTTCACGTCTCCTGCAACGATCAGCAGGAAACATCCCCATCTCTCAAACGAGGGTGATAGACGAATTATTAAGTAAATCCCTGCAGTTACTAATGTAGAGGAGTGAACCAACGAGGAGACGGGTGTAGGGGCTGCCATGGCTGCAGGTAGTCATGCAGAAAAAGGGAGCTGAGCTCTCTTGGTAAAGGAAGACACAATAAAGAAAACTATGATTGATGAGGAAAAGTATCTCAAAAATGTGTAATCCCAACTTTTTGAATAAAATATTAACCCCAATGATCATAAGATTAATACATCTCCTACCCGATTTCTTAGAACTGTGATTATTCCTCTAGAAGAAGAAGCATAATTTTTGTAAAATATAATTAAAAGGTAAGAAGTAATACCAAGCCCATCCCAGCCTAGTATTAATCTCAGTCCATCTGATGAAACAATTAGCAAAATCATGGATAAAATAAATCCTAATAATATATGTATAAAACGACCTGTAAAAACCTCCTCGTTCATATAATAGGAAGAATAAATTAATACTTGAGAAGAAATAAGGAGCACTAAAAAAATAAATGATATACCCAATCAGTCTAAGCACAATTGGTAATCTAAGTGCAATATATATGTATTTAATAAATAAAACTCCCATTGTTTATATAATGAGAATGAACAAAATATAGCCACTCAACTAGTGCCTAGGACAATGTAGCATCATAAAAAATATAAAAATAATCACATAAATACTCTCCTTTATCTACACAAAATCATGTTTATTTAAACTATAACAGTAGATAAATCATTCCTAATAAGGGAATGAAGTGAGCTCTTCTGATTAAATATTCTCTCAAACTATAATCTAATCAGCTAGAAATATAAAGACTCTCTCAATGGCTGGTACTAGAGTAAAGGTAAATGCAATAGCAAGATGATAAAAAACATAAAATTCCGGATACGGCCACTATCAATCAATCTAAACTGAACACGCCAATAAAGAAATATATCTCGGAAAAAAAATTGGACGACGGAGTTAGTAATATTTTAAAAAATATAAGAACGAGAAAAAAAAAACATAACGATGGTAAGAGTGAAATTTTTATACTATTAAACAATAAAATACGACTTCAAATACGGGTATATAATAGATAACTAAAATAAAATAACCCAGAGGAACAGATCCCGTGAGAGACTATCATTAAAATTGATCTAATATTAAGGTGGTAACCAAGTGATAATGTAGCTAAAATAACAAATGACATGTGAGCTACAGAGGAATAAGCAATTAAAGATTTAACATCAGATTGTCTTAGACAAATTAAACAGCTATAAATTCCCCCTAACATACAGATTCTTATTACTATGGTTTCACTGTATATATTTAACCCCTGAACTAAATAAAGACCATAACCACCTAATTTCAGAAGGATAGCGGCTAGCACCATAGAACCAGTAACAGGTGCCTCCACATGAGCCCTAGGAAGTCAAATGTGAGTGAAATAAATAGGGAGCTTAACCAAGAATGGCAAAATTACTAACAAAAAAATTGTGCTGTCTCTAAAATCGCCCCAGAATTGCAAAATAGATGATGAGTAAATACTTGTGTGGGTAACAATTACAAAGAGAAGGGGTAGAGAAGAGAAAAGTGTATAAAACATAAAATAATAAGAAGCAGGAAGCCGTTCCGGTTGATAACCTCAACCGAGAATTAAAATAGCTGTAGGAATTAAAGAACATTCAAAAAAAACGTAAAACCCGATAAATGACTGAGTAGTGAAAGTCAACCATAATAAAATGAAGAGGCTTAATAAAATAACTCTATAAATTAAAGACCAGTTTGGCTTGAGTCTAATGACTATCAAAAAGAACACCCCTGAACTCAATGTCAGAAGAATAACTCCCCACCCTAAATGAAATTCCAATATCAATCTATATGTAAGTGTTAGATATGCTAAACCTGAAGTAAAAAATCACTTACTCATTTAAAAATTGCACTTGGTCTGAACCAGATGATCGCACTAAAGACACTAGAACCGACAGCCCTAAAGCTCCCTCACAGACTGTAACTCCAAGAAAAGTAAATGCATTCATTATTCTTAAATGATTTGAATATATGAGAAGTCTGAATAATAAAAGGATAAGAAATTCTAATCTAAGTAGAGTCACTAGGAGATGCTTGCTTCTTGAAGAAAAGATTAATAATCCTAAGAAAAGGGATGGGTAAATTATTAAAATTGACTGTGTAATTAAAAAAATAATATTGGTCTTGTAAACCAAATTTAGAGGAGTCTCTCAGTCTTCAAAAGAGTAATGAACATCTTTAACTTCCAAATTTAATTTTTTTATTAAACTACCTTTTGATGTTATAAGATTTATTTTTGGTGTCTCGAGATGGAGACTCATACTCCACCACCAAATATCATGTATTAGAGAAATAGATGACAAGAATATTTGAGAGGTAATATAGAGACATAATATTTAGATAGGTCGTTCGTTGATTCTTTTTTTGATTTTCCTATGAGTACTAAGTGTAATATTTATTTATGTATAAACAATCAGTTATCCTTTTAACTGTCATATTATATTTAAATCTGTAATCTGAACCTTCCCCACAATTATCATTTTTCTACTAATCCTAGCTGAAAGTGAGTTGCTAGCGAGCACTCCAATGGGCTATCAGCGCCCCACTGACTACATGGTAATCAACTTTAATATTGGGGATCTCGCTCTCCTCACCTATTGCTTCGTAGTGGTTTATTTATTTTTAGCTCTCCTGCTGGCTATCGATTTTTTGAATATTAATAAAAAGCCCCTTCGATCTATAGTTTAGGCCCATCAGGGATTAGCTATTAAAATGTTATCTTTACGTAAGACGCAACCTACCATGAAAATTGTTAATTCTGCTCTGGTGGACCTACCTGTCCCGGCCAATATCTCTATTTGATGAAACTTCGGATCCCTACTAGGACTCTGTTTAATCATTCAAATCGTCACTGGACTTTTTCTAGCTATGCACTACACTGCGAGAGTTGATCTAGCATTCTCTAGAGTTGCCCACATTTGTCGAGACGTTAATTATGGGTGGCTTCTTCGAACCATTCACGCCAATGGCGCCTCCTTTTTCTTTATCTGCATTTAGTGTCAGATATGTCGAGGAATGTACTTTGGGTCATTAAACAAATTTGAAACATGAATAACTGTAATATAACTAATATTCATATTAATGGCCGAATACTTTTTGTGATATGTCATTCAATGAGGACAGATATCCGGTTGAGGGGCTACTGTAATTACAAATCTAGTGTCAGCGGTCCCCTACATTGGGAATGATATAGTTCAATGACTCTGAGGGGGGTTTGCCGTGGACAATCCCACTCTCACCCGCTTCTTCACCTTTCATTTTTTGATTCCCTTTTTAGTTACCGGTTTGACCATAATCCACCTTTTGTTTCTTCACCAAAGAGGCTCTAATAATCCTCTAGGGATTAACGCCAATGTGGATAAGCTCCCTTTTCACCCCTACTTCACTATTAAGGATACCGTGGGCTTTATAATTCTTGTATTTCTTCTAGTCGCACTTTCCTTAACTAGCCCCTATCTACTTGGGGACCCAGACAATTTTATTCCTGCCAATCCACTAGTTACTCCAGCCCATATTCAACCGGAATGGTATTTCCTATTTGCGTATGCTATTCTCCGATCCATTCCTAATAAATTAGGGGGGGGGTAGTTGTGCTCGTCTCTTCTATTCTCATTCTCGTTTCTCTACCCTTTACATTTAAGCCCAAATTCCGAGGACTTGAGTTTTATTCTGTAGCTCAACCCCTGTTTTGATCGTGAGTTTCGATTTTTTTACTCCTTACCTGAATCGGGGCACGACCTGTAGAAGAACCCTATATTATTTTGGGCCAAGTTCTTACATGTCTCTATTTCTCATATTTTCTATTTACTCCTGTTATAATTAATGTAAACGACAAAATCATTTAATAGGGTCCCTTAGCTCACTAGAGCATCTGTTTTGAAAGCAGAATGGGGTTGATCATACAACCAGGGATCTTTGATGTTAACCGCCTTGACAAAGGCCTCAATATAAGCAGAGAAACATTAAAGATACCGGTAAGAGACTCTTTCAACATAGATATATTAAATTATCGTATCGATAACGAGGGTAAGACCCCCGTCTCCAAAGATAGAAGTATACAACAATAGAAAATATTAAAAAGCTTATCCCCCCAAAAACCACACTGAACAATAAAGATATAAAGAGAATACTAGCGTATTCAGATAACATAATAAGCGCAAACCCAACTCCCATATATTCCGTATTGAATCCCGACACTAACTCGGACTCTCCTTCGGCCAAATCGAATGGAGTCCGATTGGTTTCTGCCAAGATTGTGATGAATCAACAGATTCCCAACGGAAAGCACAGGTATAAGGGTCACCCCAAGTAAAAAGACTTGACTAAATACCCTCTTAAATCGAGAGTTTTAAATAATATTAGCGGAGAGAGAATAATGATAATCAAGCTCACTTCATAAGAAATGGTTTGAGCTCCTGCCCGAATTCTTCCCAGCAGAGAATATTTATAATTAGAAGATCAACCGGCTACTATAATGCTATAAACTCCCACTATTATAGCACAAATGACCAAGAGAACTGATAAGCTAAATGGCGCAAAGTAAGATGTGAATGGAATTAATGTCAATAAGAAGAAAGACATGACTAGACTAAAGACGGGAGCCACGAGATAGGGTATGAAGTTAGAAACTAACGGGAGTGAAAATTCCCTACAGACAAGTTTGATTCCATCGGAGAATGGCTGGAGTAGCCCCCCGAATCCCACCTTATTAGGACCCTTACGTAGTTGGATGTAACCTAATACCCTTCTCTCTAATAGTGTTAAAAAAGCGACTGAGACTAGCACCATAATTATTTGGAGAAAAATAAAATAAATCATCTATGCCCATGCTATCAACTTAGGTATCCTCATAAATAGATCCTAAGTCTAATGCATTTGTCTACCAAGTTGATATAAACTCCCGGGGTGTCCTTTCGTACTGTCTCGGGTGAATTTGTCTTGGGGGTAGAAACTAACCTGGCTTACGCCGGTCTGAACTCAGATCACGTAGGTGTTTAATAGTCGAACAGACTACCTAATTAAGCTGCTGCACCAAATAGGGTCCCTGAACCAACATCGAGGTCGCAAACTCTTTTGTCGATTTGAGCTCTCAAAAAGAATTACGCTGTTATCCCTAAGGTAACTTACTCTTTATTCACCTAAGGATCATTTGTCAATGTATATATATTCTCGAGTGTTTGTTCTCCTCTCGACGTCGCCCCAACCAAACATCCTCTTCTTTTACCCGATTACCCACCGTTAGATAAAAACCCCGGATGTAAAGATCTATAGGGTCTTATCGTCCTCCAAGAATATTTAAGCTTTTTCACTTAAAGATTAAATTCAAATTAATTAAGGAGACAGGTTGCCTCTCGTCAGACCATTCATTCCAGCCTCAAATCAAAAGGCTAATGATTATGCTACCTTCGCATGGTCAATATACCACGGCCCTTTAATTAATCAGTGGGCAGGCCCGACCTCCTAAAATTAGGAGGCGATGTTTTTGTTAAACAGGCGGAGGCAAGTTTTGCCGAATTCCTTCCAAAATTTTTAGAATGAGTTTTATTACATTTTTATAAATATACTAATTTTATCATTATGACTGCTGAATATTAATAATAAGCATCGGCTAGATTAGATTAATCAACTTTAAATTGTTATTTAAGTGAACCTGATTATTACACCCGGGCTACTTTTAAGCCTATTCATGTCACTAATGGTGGTTTGATGCATTTTTTTCTAGAGCTCATCCCCTAGAAAATCTTTCTTGCGGAGTACCCTGAAGGAATATTATGCAAACAAGATATTAAGGTCCGCAATATTTTTTACAACGACAGTAATGTTAAAGGGAATTATGTAACAGTCATCTTTAATTACCGTCGATCACCCTATTTCGGGATTTGCCGATAGTGGTCAAAATTAAATAAACCCTGACACAAAAGGTACAAAGATTAAGTTTTTTAGAATTAACGAAAATTTCCTTTTCAGTACTTTTTGGTAGGGAAAGTTCAATTCTTTTACTTATATAATATTGTTTTAAATAAATAGTGTAAACCAAAGTTTGAGGAGTACTCTAAAAAGTATTTCCTTAGTGTAAATACGATGTTTATTCAAACTCCCTCCCCTCTTTCGAGATGGACCTTCCGGTCCACCTACTTTGTTACGACTTATCTCTTGGGACAAGAGAGCGACGGGCGATGTGTACATTTCTGAGATCCTCTTTCAGTGTATTAGGTCTTACTTCTAAATCCACCTTCTTTACTATCATAAAATAGAGGTTCCGTATGAGTTTTCATTGTAACCCACCCTCTCCCGGGCATAAACTACACATTGATCTGATTTATTAGCCTAAGCTTTTAAGAGAATCTATTTATTTAGTCCTCTAAACGACGGTATATAAGCTGCATAACTAGCCCGGGTAATTTTTTTCGTGGATTGTCGTTTATGGGGCAGGTTCCTCTAGTAGGTTTAGAAACCGCCAAATTCTTTAGGTTTTGATACTACTACCCAGTTTAATTAGGAATGGACTAATAGGGTATCTAATCCTAGTCATTTGACCACCTGAAAGGTACTTTAATCAAAAAATTTACGATAAATGCAGATTTCACCCCTGTTGAAGTGAGACGCTCTTGTTTCAAAGTCCCCTTATTACCCTAAAACGTTTACTTTAGGAAACTGTATGACCGCGGATGCTGGCACAGAGTGGTCCCCCTATTTTATCAATCGCTACCCCTAAGAAATAGGTAATAATATCGATCACTGCACCACTAATCTAAACGAATATCCTGCATATGAATCGAAGAAAGAGTAAACAGCCCAGCTAGAATCAAACTTTTATTCAAGCCCAAAAAATAAGAAAGTGAGAAGCCAAGCTACAAATATAAAGAAAAGTACTCGAACAATCAAAAAGGAAGAATAATTATACCCCATGTTAAGTACTGGTTGGTAAAATGATAAAGTCGGATTGTGTAGACCCAGTGAAACAAGTAGAATACGAAGGGATTCAAAAGCAGTGTGGTCTGCGAGCAGCCGAAACCCATTCTCTAGCCGCCATATTAAGTGGACCCACCACAAAATAATCATTTAACAGAAGAAATTAGCCCCAAATTCCAGAGAAATTTAAATAAATGAATCTGAATCAATAAGAAGTTTGATGTGAAGTGAAATTACTTATATTGGTTTTAAATAATTAATATAAGAGTCGAATGAATATCAACTAATTCCTTAAAATGGCCACTAAATGAAACTGGCACTCACAATCCTATTAACCTAAGTTAAATAATCTGTACAAAATCAGTGATAAATGATTTGAAAGAATCTAATTGAATACTAGATTTGGTATATTTATCTCTATAACGAGAAGAAAAACGAAACTTAACGGAAAATAGGGAACTAACCCACCTCTATGGACCTTAAATGTTAGATAAAAGATAAAATAATTAAACTACATCTAGTCTTGTGTGGACCAAAATAACATTGAGATGAAATAAGAGTGTGTCGTAGTTGTATGATTGTGTGCATGTTTATGTGCAGGCTGACTCCGTAGTAAGACCCCCCCCCCTCTCTCAGACATGTGGATGTAGTCCCACATGTCTGAGAGGGGTCTTACTAGGAGCTAAGCCTGCATATATATATTAATATTATAATATATACCGTCCTGTATATTGCATTCACCGCTCTTTTATTAGAATAATAAAAGAGTGGTGAATGTAAATTATTTATATCATTTATATATATATTAAATTTTATTTAAACCCTCTTAGGAGGGTTTCTATAATAATACAGAGATATTGATTTTATTTTACCCTGGAAGATTTGTTGTTCCAGGGTAAATAAAATCATTATCTCATTTAATACAACCCTCCTAAGAGGGTTTAAAATTTAATATAGTTATAAACATACTAATAGTATGTTTATCCTAACACTATGTGTTAGGATAAACATACTAATAGCATGTTTATATATGTTCTTATAAGTACATTTTATTAAATTACTTTCTTTATTTAATATGATTTAAATGACGTTCTATATAGGTAAATTAGTTTAAAATTTTGGATCTAAAAACCCTTAAAATCACTAAAAATCAGCTTAAACATTACGTTTAGGGAATTTTGTGTGTCACTTTTTCAATATTAATGGAGAGTCTATTGAGTTTATTCCGAAAAATGACCTTGTTCAACATGCTCCCTTAAAGTATGAGAAATGCAAATTTAGCTCGTCCCAATTTTAGCTCCCAAAAACTTCTAAAATGAAGATTCCAGCCCTTCTATACCAACAAACCCGCTTAAAATGACCTGTGAATTAATCTTGATAAATGCCACAGTTTTCATGATAATTGAAATTGGAGTTTAGTTTTTCATGATATAAATTGTATGTACTATTTGAATGCCGTCATATATTAAGCTTTGATTTAGCCTCCGAGAAAAACTCCACCCTCAAACTGCTTCATACATGACGCGTTCTCGGGGGGGGGGGAGTATTTATCTCTTGGCTGAGTTAAAGAGTAAGCTAAGTTAAGCTACTGGGCTCATACCCCAATGATAGAGAAATCTCTCTTTAAATGACTAAATGATTATGCTTATTTTTTTCCTACGTCCTTATAGTTTCTGCCCACTCCTGATTAGGCTTGTGGATTAGAATAGAAATAAATTCTTTAAGATTTATCCCCATTATAATTGAAGAAAGAAAGGAAAATAGACTAAAATATTTCTTAATTCTATCGGTAGCCTCAGTGATCTTTTTAGCGAGTACACTAAATCAATCATTTTCGTTTTTGATCCCCCTTGCTCTATTAATTAAAATTGGAGCAGCCCCGTTTCATATATGACTGGTGAGTATTTCTAAGTCTATGTCATGGAAGATCTTAGCCCTCTTAATAACTTTTCAAAAAATTGGACCTCTTCTAGGGCTAATTATAACCCAATTTACAAGCTCCTTTTTTATCCTCGTCAGAGCAATTATTGGGGGGCGAGGGGGGATCAGCCAATCCAATCTCCGCCTAATTATAGCTTTGTACTATCATGTACATTGATATTTTATTATAATTAACACACAAATATTATGCTGATTCAAATACTATTATTTATATTTACTAAGTATTATTGATAGTTTATTATAAATCTTACAACTGAATTGGTTTTGTTACAGCAATCTCAGAATATAAATAGCTGGATCCACCTATCCGATTTCAATTTAATTTGGCCTCCTCTCTTTAGCAGGGCTCCCCCCTTTCCTAGGGTTTTTCATCAAATGAATATCTCTAGAAATAAATATTTTACCCCCTTTTACTATCTTGGCTCTTGTTTCATCTTCATGTCTCTCAGTCTATTTTTATTTTAAGATTGCTATGAGCTCTCTTTTGTTTTCCTCAGAAATAAGATCTAAAAACATAGAAGTTCTAGCGGTTTTATCGATAAGATTAAATATTTTACTCCCCATGCTATTTTTGCAAAGCTTTAAGTTAACTAAACTACCAGCCTTCAAAGCCGGAAATAAGAAATTCTTAAACTTTAGTTCTTTTGCGTCTTATTCAGACGAGGGTATTATAGACATAATTACAGTATCAACGTAATACTTTTTATCAGGCACCTCGTCCCTATATATGTTATATGATTATGAAATGTAAATTCATCCTTAGGAATAAAAATCATACGTGCACACAACACCTATATATATGTATGTGTGTCTTACTGTTTAATGGGAATTGAAAAATCAGAACCATTAAGCCTAAGGATTGACCATCTTAAGATTTGCAATCTTACATTTTTTAAACTACTAAGCCTGAAAGTAATTTTAGTAAAGGGAAGTTTCCTTAACTAAATTTACAATTTAGCACCTATTATCTGACACTTTACTTATGCAACGTTGATTTTATTCTACAAATCACAAAGATATTGGGACTGTATATTTTATTTTCGGAGCTTGGGCAGGGATTGTCGGAACTTCTTTAAGCATACTTATTCGGGCGGAACTGGGTCAACCCGGCTCCCTAACTGGTGATGAGCAAGTGTATAATGTGATTGTAACGGCTCATGCATTTATTATGATCTTCTTCATAGTTATACCGATCCTGATTGGAGGATTTGGTAACTGACTGGTACCTATTATATTAGGGGCCCCTGATATAGCTTTCCCCCGTCTAAACAACTTGAGATTTTGAAAACTTCTACCTTCCCTAACTCTCCTTTTAGCTAGATCTATGGTTGAAAGAGGGGCAGGAACCGGATGAACAGTCTACCCCCCCTTATCCTCCGCCATTGCCCATGCTGGACCTTCGGTAGATTTAGCTATTTTCTCCCTACACTTAGCTGGGGCCTCCTCAATTTTAGGGGCCGTAAACTTCATTACTACTATTATCAATATACGACCTCAGTCAATATCTATTGACCGTATACCACTCTTGGTATGAGCCGTAGGAATCACAGCCGTCCTCTTACTTTTGTCTCTACCCGTACTGGCAGGGGCTATTACTATGTTGTTGACTGATCGTAATTTAAATACTTCTTTCTTTGATCCCGCAGGTGGTGGAGATCCCATTCTTTATCAACATCTATTTTGGTTCTTTGGTCACCCTGAAGTATATATTCTAATCTTACCTGGATTTGGTATGGTCTCTCATATTATTAGTCAAGAAAGAGGGAAAAAAGAAGCATTTTGTACGTTAGGTATAATTTATGCTATGCTTGCTACCGGGATTCTTGGGTTTGTTCTCTGAGCCCACCATATATTTACTGTAGGTATAGACGTGGATACCCGAGCCTATTTCACTGCTGCGACTATGATTATTGCGTCCCTACTGGAATTAAGATTTTTAGATGGATCGGAACTCTTCACGGGACACGACTTACTATAACCCCATCTATGTTATGAGCCCTGGGATTTGTCTTCTTATTTACTGTGGGGGGTCTTACTGGAGTTGTCCTTTCGAATTCTAGAATTGATATCGTACTCCATGATACTTACTACGTTGTTTCTCACTTCCACTACGTCTTGTCAATAGGAGCTGTATTTGCTATTATAGGGGGATTCGTACATTGATTCCCCCTTATAACCGGGTTAAGAATGACTCCCTTCCTTCTTAAGGTGCATTTTCTTATTATATTTTTAGGGGTAAACTTAACCTTTTTCCCACAACATTTTTTAGGTCTCGCAGGCATACCGCGCCGCTATGCAGATTATCCCGACACATATACCTCATGGAATGTAGTTTCTTCGTTAGGAAGAATTGTATCTATAGTTGGCACACTTATATTTATTTTTTGAATCTGGGAAGCAATGGTTACTAAATGAATTACTCTTTTTTCACTAAATTTGAGATCGAGTGTAGAGGGGAATCATCCCCGCTCACCCGCTGACCACTTTTATGAAGAAATTACTAAAATTTCTACCTTTTAAAGTGGCAGAAATATGTATGCGTTGTATTTAAGCTCCAAAGATGGGTAACCCCTTTAAAAGTGTCTCAATGGTTCCAACTGGGTCTGCAAAATGGACATTCACCTCTCATAGAACAACTTATTTTTTTTTCATGATCATGCCCTGTTGGTAGTAATTATTATCACGTGACTGGTTGTGTTTGTACTAGCCGCATTATTTTAATATTTGTTTATCCATATTTATCTAATTGAAGTAAAATAAATATAAGCAGTATGAAATTTTATTCATAACTTTATTATCTTAGATCTATCAATCCCATCTCGTAGAATTCATTACTTACTTTATTTGATTAATAAAACTGCCCGAAAAATTAAAGTAACAGGACACCAATGATACTGATCTTATGAGTACTCTGATTTTGATGATGTTCAATTTGACTCTTACATAATCCCCTCAAATGAGCTCTCTTCTGGTATATATCGTCTGCTTGATGTGGATAACCGCCTCCCTGTTCCCTATAATCAAGCTATTCGTATAATGATTACCTCAGATGATGTCCTTCACTCATGGGCCGTACCATCCCTAGGTATTAAAATGGATGCAGTCCCGGGACGACTTAATCAGTCTAGACTCTTAGTAAATATACCCGGGGTATTTTATGGACAGTGTTGTGAGATTTGCGGCTCTGGACATAGTTTTATACCTATCGTGATTGGGGCTATTAGAGAAACAGATTTCCTAAAGTGACTTGAATTACAAAATTCACAGGGTGGCTGAAATTTAAGTAGTAGCCTCTTAAGCTTTCTTATGGTAATTACCCCTTATGGAAATAGAGATTTAGTTTAATAATAAATATAAGGTTGTCAACTTTAAGAAGCCAGTGGCAATCTCTTATCCCCCAAATACTACCACTTCCTTGAATTATAATCTTTTTTGCCTCCATGCTCCTCCTATGAATTCTTATAGCTCTGATCTTTTTCCTCTGTCAGCCGCAACCGATATCTCCTAATAGGACGCTATTGAATCAAGTTGTTTATCCGAATTGAAAATGATAACGAATCTGTTCTCAGTATTTGATCCGACTTCCTCTTTTTTATCTAATTGATTGAGAATACTCATCCCACTTTTATTTATAACGATGGCTTTTTGATTACTCCCCTCACGAGCTCAATTTTTGTCTAAAAGAATCTTAAACGGATTAAACCGAGAAATGTCCCTGCTAATAGGGACAGCTAGAATCGGAGCCAACATTCTAGTGATTGGTCTTTTTTTATTTAGCCTATTCAATATTTGTGTCGTAGTGTGTACATATTTGTGGTCATAGACGATACTTTTAACAAGGACTCTGATTGTAACTTTACACCTGGGTTACTAGGGTGGGGTTTAATAGTGAGCTCGAGAAACACTCAATTATATTTAAAACAAAAATAAACTCGTGTCGCCGACTCACCTCATGCACGGTCGGGTGCTGATTGACCTTATTAGAAACCTTATTCGGCCTATCACTCTCTCGGTGCGACTCGCAGCCAACATAATTGCCGGCCACCTCCTTCTAACTCTTCTAGGAAACCAAGGCACCATAGAAAATATTTATATCACTATAGTCGTGCTATTCGTACAAGGTGTTCTTTTGATCCTAGAAGTATCTTTTAAGATAATCATGCCTTCTTACCGGCGGTATCTGTGAGATTAAGCTTATCTATTAGACTTTCTATGTAGACTATAAAAGCTAATGGATGTATTTTTAGTCACGTGACTAGTTAATCCTTAATAGTGTTCTGTTTAAGATACTAATAAATTTTCTAGAGAGTTAAAACTTATTACCTAAACGTCGTTATTACAGTCCTTGCATCGATTCCCCGCGCTTACTATAATTTATGAAGCTATGTACATCAAGAGTATCCTTTCAAAGAACTGAACTCGAACACGGTTGGCTTCGGCCTACAATGGTGACTGATAATCTTTATTAGTGCTGAAATGCTATTTGGTTTCTAATGATTTTGTGCATTTTTTCATAGAAGTTTATCGCCAAATATTGAAGTTGGAGCTCTATGACCACAAATTGGAGTAGAAAGATTTAACCCATTTCAAGTACCTTTGCTTAATACGAGAATTCTTTTAGCTTCAGGGGTGACGGTAACTTGGGCCCACCATGCACTTATAGAGAACAATTTTGATCAGTGTCTACAAGGTCATTTACTAACTGTTATTCTAGGGGTCCACTTCTGAATACTACAAGGGTTAGAATATGTATAAGCTTCTTTCACTATCGCAGATAGAATTTACGGATCTACATTTTTTCTAGCAACAGGCTTTCATGGCCTTTATGTACTTATTGGTATTATTTTTCTTATCATTTGCGCAGTACGTCATGCTAAATGCTACTTCTTCCCTCAACATCACTTCGGGTTTGAAGCTGCAGCTTGATACTGACATTTTGTAGATGTTGTCTGACTATTCCTTTCTCTCTATTTTTACTGATGGGGGGAATAGTATATGTATAGTATAGATATTATACTTGACTTCAAATCAAGATAACATGGTATGGAAATATAATTCTTTTAGTATGACTGACAATTCTAATCATTGTTTTTGTCATATTATTCCTAGGAGTCCTAGTAAATAAAAAAACCTTCCTTGATCGTGAAAAGAGCTCTCCTTTTGAATGCGGATTTGACCCGTTAAATTCTTCTCGCACTCCCTTTTCCATTCGATTCTTCGTAATTACCTTAGTTTTTCTTATCTTTGAT
>NC_142795.1:76112974-76213470 GCF_049724085.1 Artemia sp. Qi Xiang Cuo | reverse complement strand
GTTTTGTCACACGAACTGATTGGAAATATTGCAATTAAAATTACCTAATTTTTTTTTTTTTACTGACCAAGACCAATCTTCTTTCATGATTAACTTACATCACATATTTCCATCAGCCCATTCACCCTAATAACAAAAAATAATGAACCAGTAAAATAGTGGTGTTTTGCACCACTCTTCAACCTACTAATTTTTTTTACAAACAGTTTGACCATATTAGGAGGGGGGAGAATGTCCCCTCAGCAAACTTCTGTATGACTTATAGCCCATCACTATACCTCATAAAATTGAGAGAGTGACGAATATATCCCCAAAATTATCCCTTACTTTTATTTGTATTGTATATTTGGAAATTAAACTATAAAACACTATTATGAGGTATTTTACGTATCTTGATTGATTTGTTACCTAACAGATAAACATGACATGCAATGCACCTTTAAATGCTCTGTCTACATAGTATATACTAATTTTTGAAATTACAAATGCATATTATCAACCTTCCTGATGAGGTCAGATATAGGCCATGGCTAGGAACAAAGTTTGACTGATGTTGATAGTCTTTGTCTCTCTCAATATTTGGCTTTATGAACCAACTATTAATGAGGAACTATAAAAACAATAAATGCCACAATAAGGGTAGTGGTTTGCAACCTTCAGGTTCCAAGCTGAAAGCAACTCTTTTGTCTGCAAAGTGCCACAATTGTGAAAGTCTTGTTACATTACACAATTAATGTTACATTTTACAAAATAAAACTGAGAAAAAAAAACAGAAAATATTTGTTAAAACTTTTCTTTCTAAACCTTTTGACAAGAATAATTAGACAAGGAATATCAAATATAATTATAAAAAAATTATACAATTAATAATCCACATCATAGAAATGTGTATTTATTTTTAACATTTGCTATAAATAACCACTGTGATTTATATTCATCTTATCAGTGACTCTTTCCAGACTACCACTGGACTTAGAAAACTGAACATATTGAAAAAAGGTAGAAAAGACATAGCTGAAATCTACAGACCTATAAGCCTGACATCAGTGGTTGTTAAAATTCTTGACAGGACGTCCATTCTGCAGTTATCTGGCACCTTGAAGCAAATAATCTCTTGTGCAGCTTGCAGTATGGTTTTTGCTCTGGAGGATCTGTTGATACCAATCTCCTAGAACCAAACTATATGTTCTGCAATAGCTTGGTGGTGTTAATTGCTCGGCGGGTGTATTAAGTCTCACAGAGACCTGGCTGTCTTCAAGTGATGATATTTCTGTGTATGACATCTCATGTTTTACTGCATACCACTCAACTAGTTCTCTAACCAAGTGCTCTGGTGGTATATTCCTTTTTGTGAGAAGTAATCTTAATGTTGTGATACATTCAGATATTGAGCAACGTTTTGATACGGTTGTCAATACTATAAGTGCATATGATTTGATTGTTTACATTTCATGTGATAAAGTAAGTTGTGATAATCTACTTTAATTTAAAAGACCCACCCCGTCACAAGATTTAAATTTTCTGAATTAATTGTTGAACTGTGCTAAGTTGATAATATTTCAACAAGAAATTTTTTTATACTTCGATACTTTAACTACAATTTATTTAAAATTTGGTGTTAATATGAGTCTGACCTTTTTTTAATCTATTCAGTCATCGGCCCTTAGTTATAGTATTTTATTTAATACTCGTATTGATCTATTCATAAATTCTTAAAAACTTATTGACAAAAATTGGCTTTCTTCTAAAAATGAGATTAAATTTTACTCTGGTCTTACTTTATATGATCTGTAGTAACATTTTATAATATAGTGTTCTAGTACCACATTAATAATTATGAGCAACGATGATGCAACATATGATTATTATACAAGAATTTAAAGTAAGAGCAATTTTTGTAAAATTGTGTTTAATCTTAGAGCCTGAGAGTGGTGTTCAGTAATGAATTCTGAAGATATTAAATGGGCATCAGCCTCATTAATAAGTTGGTTGCAAACACTGATTGAATAAAATTTCCACTAGTAAAATCTTCAATTCTACTCCAAAAGGAGCGCCTTAGCTACGCTTCGAGTTAAACTGAGAGATAGACCTTTGCAATCGCCTCGATTGACCAAAACAAAACCAGTTGACGTTTGCTTTCGCTTGGATTGACACCAAACTATATAATGACTAGTTATGATACAATAGTGACCAGATTATAGTACAACATAGTAGATGGAGATTATGATCGTGAGAAATGTAGAAGGTAATATATATCGCGTACTCAGGTCCAGGACAGTTAAGAGAATCCCAAACTCCAGACAAGGGGATCTCACAATCTTGTATGTATTATTTAACATACAGATCCCTTAATTAAGAGACAGTTACAACATTTGGCTGATAACTTTATAATGGGGAGACTTGGTTGCTTTGTCTCAAAATGGCAGTCAATAAACAGGTATTTGAATATTGTAGTTTCATGTTATAAGACTGAATGTGAGAGAACTAAATTGATATTTTTAAAAATAAATAACAAACCAATTACTTTTGAAGACCTAAAGGTTATAACAAAAGAAGGGTCTATTTAATGTCACACTTGTCTAGTTGATAATGTAACGAGTATAGAACACAGGAAATACTGTGTATTTCTCATGTTTTGACGGTACATAAGTAAATCGGTTCTTCATGATTTAAGATAGATTTTAAAAATATTAAAATACTAACATTTTAAAATGTTAAGTGTACAATATACTGTTTAGCTAATGACAAAAAAATGTGACATGGCCTCTGTAGACCTTATATATTTATATTATTCATGCCCTGTTGATTTCATGATCTCAGATGTTATTGTTCTGAAATATATTAGTTCTGTGATTAAACATATTTGCAAAATGTGTTATAAACAACCAAATGGTTATAATGAAAATCTTTAAAAAAGCTTCTCAGTTATACCACCTCTGACGCAGGGGTAATTTATCAGTTGTTTAAATGTATGACTTACTCATTCTGGAAAGTTTACTTTTAGACTGTCCCTTAAACTTCCAACACAGTGAAATTACTGTCAGAGTTGGGGTTTGTGATTTGTCCGAAAAAGTCAGTTCTTATTTTAAGTCAAAATACTGTAGGATGCATAATCAATGCGTGTTTTCTTGTCTTAAAGAAAAATTAAAAAAATTTAAAATTTGGTTTCAAAGTTTATTAGTTGAGAATTGACTACGATTAGAGAATCGGCCGAAACTCCAGGCGTTCTTGTTTCAACCTTTCAAGCAGTGGATACTGATCGAAGAGGAAATCTTGGCTCCCGGAGCCCCAAGTTTCAATCTCGTGCTCGATATGGCTCTCGGAGCCCTGAAATTAGTTCTAGGACCGTTAGATCTATCTCTCGGAGCACACAAATAGGTTTTAGAACCACCAGAAATGGCTCGGCGTGCCACAAGACCATCGATAACACAAACCTGACAGAACGCGGAAGGCTTCTCCAGACAGTCCCAAAAGCACAAGATTAACAGAACGCACGTCAAATGCCGGTCTATTTAAAAGGTTTCTGAAGAGCATTCTGGTACGAAGGAGGCGGTCAAAGGCCAATAAAAACATTCCAAAATTGTAAACAGAGTTTTTTTCTGAGTCTCTTGACATAGGGAAGCTAGAAGATTTATTTGAGCGCCGCCCTAGGCCTACGAAGACCGCTGAACTTGTTGTTCCCTAGGCGACTTGAGAATTTTGGGCTACTTTTTCATCAAAGGCTAAACAGAGGAATGCTAAGGCCCTTCATGTGCAGCGAACTATTGTCCACTCAACCTTTTGTATTTTAGAGGTAGTAAATGCGATTCTTCATCTTGGAAATCGTGACATTAAAGAAAGGGTCGTCATAAACCTAACAGATACAGCTCACATGCTTGGCCTCACCGTTTAAGATCTTAGTCTAAAAATACATTATTCGTTGAAATTCAAGGGAGTTCAGATCCCACGGTAGCATTAGTCTTATGCGCTCCTGAAGCCAAAGTGACGAAGGTCTTCCTGTCACTTGCAGGACCAAAAAACGTGCAAGGGGGCCAACTGTTATGCCGCTGACAGAACGAGCCCCTTGTCCAAACTATCGCAGAAATTAGGATCCGGGTTTGACCAGAAAGCAAAGTTGTGGAAAGTTCGAGTACTAAAACACTAACGGGGTGATTTTGGGGCCAAGCTTACTTAAACATCCGATGTTAGTTCGGAACTGCAGCGGTGATTGGATATTGCCAATCATACTTCTAAAACAATTGACTAAATCAGTTGACACACATTTGTGTAGTGATGCATGTAAACTAGGCTAGGTACTTGTGGAGGAATATTCCATGAAAACAGCCAAAGATAAATGGTCCTCAGAAGAAAAGTGATTTTACATCAATGCCTTAGAAATAAAAGCTGTTTATCTGGGATTAAAAAGTTTGCCCAGGATAGCAGACATGCATGTTCGGCTGCGTACAGAAAATGCAACCACAGTGGCATACAAAAATAAAAAGAGATCAAAACCTGAGTTTAGTAATTATTTTGCAAATAAGGTCTGACAGCTAGTATTGCAGGGAAAAGGGTGGATATCAGCAGAATATGTGCCAGATGTGGATTAATATCTCTGATAACAGATCACGAAAATTTGATAATGAAAGTAATGTGAAGTGGATTCTGGAATGTAAACTCTTTGGTATCTCAATTGATATACAGTCAGATGTGGTCAACAAGTTAAAATTTTCAGATTAAACCATTTTTTCTTGGAAATCAGATCTGTAATATTCTTTTGTAGATGAATTTGCAAGGAGTTGGAAGCCTCATTTCTTTTACGTCGCCCTCCCTCTTTGGCTTGATTCTGAATTACCTTTAGAACGTACAAACGGATCAAGCAACTAATATTTTGATCTTTCGAAACTGGACCAAACAAGTCTTTATATTTTGCTATTAAGGCTTTTAGTATGAATTCCCAAACTTCTACCAGGCGATGAATATTATACTTTGTCTCTCCTTATAAAAAAAAAACTGACCTTGCACACTCAATTGTAAAAAGTGTTAAGTCTATAATCGTGTGTAGGCTCTTTCCCGTTTTTTTTTTTTAAACAACGAAATTCTCTGTATAGCTTCGAAATCATCATGGAGCGAGGGTAGGATTCGACTAAGAACGTGGGACACATTAAAAAGGGATCGATGTGTGTGGACGAAACGGGATCCAGCCCCTGGAGGTAACTCTCCTGGAGATCTTGACCTCTTTTAAGGACCCTTTTTTCTCAGGTGTCGGATACAGCGCTATTAATACTACCCGCAGTACTTTATCGGCAATTTTACAAAGCCTTCAGTTGGTCAGTATTCAATTCACAAGAAGTCCATGAGCGCTGTCTTTAATAGAAGGCCTGCTCTTACCAAGCTTTATAGTATACTGGATGCACAACACATAATCAATCTCATTACATTACAAGCTTTTTAGATCGAACGACTTTCAACAACATACACAAGAAAAAAACTTAGAAGTATTATTTTTTTTATCGGATTTTGAAAGAGTTTAGTTTTCTTTCTAATTCATCAATTAAAAATATTATACACAATTAAGATTTAATATTTTTTGATTTTTAGATCAATGTGTTTTTAAAAACAAATAAACGTGAAAACACAAATTAATAGTTAACATAGTCTTTTCGAACAGTCTTCCATGTGTCTGCTGACTCATCTATCTAATTATATTAGACTGACAAGCATTTTTTCTTACATAACGTCAGCCTCATACTGCTGCGTCTAAGTAATCCTTGTCTATAAGACTCAAGGAAGTGTTATTTCTTGAATGAATAGATCTCAGTGTTGCGTTCATAGATCTAAGAATGGTGCTCATAGCACCAGATCTGGCTCAACGTCCCAACTTAAAGCAAAAGTAGTTGGTGTGTATGAAATTGTAAGATATGTAAGCTGGAAAAATGTGAAAACGTGAGCATGGTTCAACGATAAACCACTTTAATTTGTAAATCTGTTATTTTTTTTTGAAATTAATAATTTTTTTTTGTTATATTTTATTTATATTACTATAAATTAATTTTTTTACATAAGCATATTTTTACTTAGGATATTATTGATAAGTAGCGCTAGTTGAGCTCCTAATGAACTTTAAAATCTCAGTTTAACTCGAAGCGCAGCTATGGCGCTCCTTTTGTATTATAATTGATAAATTAAACGAGAACTTACCAATTTTGTGGTTTGATTTTAATTCTACTCCAAATATTGAGCGGCCGCGGGGCTGAGAGTTCAACAGTCCGCCCAAGGTCCCTTCCCGATGAACTCTCAGCGTTTCATCATGAGCTTAACCACCGCATATTATAATTACTTTAAAATACTGTTTTTGTTTTGGTCACTCGAGGCGATTGCAAAGTTCTATCTCTCATTTGATATCCCTGCTACGCTGGCGCTAATTGTGGAGTATAATTACAATAAAAATTAAAACTTGTTAAGTTTTCTATTAATTTCTAAATTAAATATACACACAAGATACCTTGTATGTCTCCGATTATTGTAAAATCGACCCTGCAGAAGTTAGAGCTTTTACATCGGTCTTGCACAATCCTTGAACCTGATTATTTCTCAAATTATAGGAATTTTAATAATTTATTATCATCAACAATTATACTATATAATAAGATATATGTTTTTGGTTAAAAATTCTGTAATTCACGGGTAATTTGTTTACAGTTTTGAGTGTAGTTAATGTAGCTTTATAAATTATTAAAAAAAAAAATAAAAAGAACACCTCCTAAAATACCGAAGATGATTCAACTCTTGAAAAAGCTACTGGACCTAATGACTTCATCTCTTACTTTACCACCCTACCAACTTTTAATGTCCTGTGTCGCCAGCTGAGAGAAGTATTTTTATAAATCCTTGTTCAAGCATATATATATGTAAGTTTATCTCTTATTTAAGTAGTATTAGCACAGCTGATGTGCTTGGACTCACAAGCCAGGTGATTATTTTATATTACTCTTGTATTGTTGAGACTCTTACCCATATTTTTAATATATCGATTTAAAAATTTTTTTACAGATTAATTTAAAATATTAAAAGTAATAAATCTTTTTAAGAAGGGTGAACACAGCTAAGTTTCAAAGTACATAAATATTTAAATTCTCACAATTTTCTCTACTCGGACAGGTTGTGCCTAAGAGGCTTTTTTTCATTAATGTGTACTCGTGTTTAAACTGAAAGCGTGTCTGATCTGTATGATCACCAATCTAGCTATAATGCATGTGCTCTAGTTGATGCTACAGAATTCGTACGTGCTAACAGATACAAGGGTCGCTGTGTTATAAGACTGATTCTTTATTTTTCAAAATATTTAAAAATTGTTGATAATTCTGTCTTTCTGAGAAAATTGTATCTCCTTTGAGTGTCGGAAATTGCTTTTGAATGGTTTAAATCTTACCTGGCTAATAGATCACAGTTTGTGTGTTATGGTGGGAAATATTCTGATCTAGCCTCGATTTCTAAAGGGGTACTGCAAGGTTCAGTTTTGGGACCAGTCCTCTTTCTTATTTACATTAATGACCTTCCTCCATCTCCCGACCTTGATTCCCACTTTTTGGTTTGCAGACAATAGTAATTTTTTGTGGTTGCTATTGATCTGCCCTCTGCTGTTGATAAGGCTCAGCTCCTGCTCAACCATGTGCAACTACCACAAATCAGCATCAATAAGTAAATGAAACTCAAAACTAGAAGAAATTAACATGAGTAGGGCTCAAAACCCCAATGCCTTCCCAAGGCCAGACAATAATTTGCACTTTACTGAAAAAATATAAATGTTTTTACAACTTTAATAAATCAAGTATAATCAATATTTTGATTAAAAAATATCATTTTATTTATATTAAACTGAACATTCAACTTCTGGTTTAGTTTTTTAAATAACTGTCAAAAGTATTTTCGGTCATGGGTAAGGACGAGGGGTGTTTGAGCCCAACTCATGATCATTTATACTCGTTTGTAGCTTGACGCTGGGATTTATAGACATTTCTGTTCGGGGTGGGTTTCATTTATTCATCGATGATTATTTTTTGTGGTTTCACGCTATGTAGATTATTTGATTTTCTTTTTTCTCATTTTTGTTTTTATTTTTTTATTTACTTTTATTTGAAAAAAATATTTTTTGAAAAAAATTTTTTAATTAATTTCTTTTTGTTTTTTATGTACATATTATTTTAATTAAAATATAAAATAATAATCTAAATATGTTCGTTTTTTTTAGAATTTATAGTTTGTACTGCTCTTTGTATGACGGAGATAAATTTTCATGACTTTTTAAAAACATACAATCTATTAAAAATCTTGACACAAATAGTATTGTTTAATTTATTTTAATAACTCATCTAAGTGACCTGAAACATAAAAATTGATACCACACAAAAAAAATTTTTTTACTGTCTTTGATAGCTTGGATACAATTACACTATTATGAGTTGGTTAAATGTTAAGAAGATAAGTAGACCACACAGATAGAACATAATACAATCAGTCGTGTTTTGGATAATGCTGAGATGCCTTATTGGGAAATAGCATTAACACAGTACATTTTTATTTAATCTTAAGGCACCATTGAGTTTATAAAAATACAGGCACCTGGGATCGTGGGCGTGGGAGGGGAATTCTTTTCCCTCCAATCACTTTCGACTATTAAAAAAGGCATCAGCCCTTTCTATTTTCAATTGAATAAGCCTTTTTTGAAGTTCCTACGACAACTCCTTCGATAAGAAGTGCCCTGGTCTAAACAACAACAACAACTAAAAAATAATACAGGAGAACAACCTCAATCTTTACTATAAAAATGTCAATCCTTCAAATCACTTTAGACTATTAAAAAGTGCACTAGGCCTTTCGATTTCCCCGAAAATGAACCCTGTTCTAGTTTCTGTGACTACTATTTGTATACAAACCTTTTATGCCCCCAGGGACTACATTAATAACCTGACCCTCACGTCTGTGAGTCAGTTTGTTAAAAAAAAATAATAACAATACCTTGTACCCACATTGATATTTACTAAACAACGCGTTCGATAAAATCCGAAACTGCACCCAGGTAATAACTTCCACCCCGGGCCTGGAGGCCTGTGGGTGGGGTGTCACCCTTAAAAACCTAAATTTCCAAATCTTTCAACTACGTTGAACAAAAGGGCTATCTAAAGTTTTGAGGGTCGGTGGTTGGGGACAAAGTGGGCGTGAGATGTGGGTGAGGTGACCTCCAATTACATGTGACTATTAAAAAGGGCACTAGCCCTTTGAATTTTCAATCAAAAATCGCTTTTTCAAGAGTATTAGACACAACTTTCTATTAAAAACTTATCTGACCTTAGGGTCTAACTTAGCAAACGTGCCCTGTGGCTCTGTGGGGGTGATCGTTCTGCAATACCCACTGGCCATACATATCAAATACTCGGTAAAACCTGGCTCTATGACATTATTGAGGTCATATTTTGGTGTAACTCGTGTGCGGGGGAGGTGGGTGAGGTACAGTCCAATCACTGTTGTCTCTTAAACATTACAAAAGAAATTTCTATTTTAAATAAAATGAGAAATTTTTGATGTTTGTAATACAAAACGTTCTATGAAAACGTTCTCTTCCTCCAGGGCATAACTTATACCCCGGGGCCCGAGGGCTGTGGGGGGGGGGAGGGGTTGTCATCCTCCCCTCCCAACGGGTTCGAGCGGACCCAGCATGTGAACAAACGAGCGAAATAACACTTATTCGGGTAGGGGGGTGGGTACCAGGGGGTCAGGAGAGGGGGAGTCGGGGCCATCAAATCACTTTGCGCACTGTGAAGTTCATATATTATGTGTCGTCTTTGTAGTGTCGACAACAATTCTTTCGATTCACATCTGATGTGACCCCAGGGCATAACTTATAAAACTTGCCCTGAGGGCGCTGGGGGAGCGTCCTCCTCACCAATATACGGTCTATCTGGAAATCAACTCTGCTGAACAAAATGGCTATCTCAAAATTATGAGTGCATGTGGTTGGGGACCTGGTGGGCATGGAAGGTATTTTAGTTTCCTTCCATTCAATGTCTACTATTAAAAAGGGAACGAGCCACTCCAAGGTCCAATCGAACTCGACCTGGTCAAAGTTTCTACATCAACTAATGTGATACACAGTAACCTGGTATATAAAACTAAAAATAAAACCTCCATAATGACAACATTGTTCTGTAATTATGCAGTACAATTGCGCTGCCTATGATACAGGTCTAGATGTCTTAGATGTGGTCATCAAGAAGTAGAACCTCTAACTAGCTCATCAAGCCTTCAATTTCTTGCTTCCACCAAACATCATATCCTACTTCAATCAAGCATCTACATGTAATTGCCAGACTTTGCTTTGGAGCTCTGTTCACCAATTTTGGCTGCCTAAAATGGTATCCTCGGCAGCTCGGAGGTCACCAATTTATAGAGCAATTTCTCTTTGGAACTCTATTCCCAGTGAACTGTTTATTATTACAAATTATTCTTTCCTTTGCAGAAAAAATATTCTCTAAGTCTTGAAATATTTTTGTTTTCTTTATTTTTTTATTAATTTTTATTAATCTTTTATCTAGTTGTTTATTTTCTTTTTTTTCTCTTATTATGTTTGATAAGTTTATAGACCAATTTTAAATATTTTTATTAATTTTTTTTAATTTAAATAAAATATATTAAATTTAAGATTGGATAAAATTAAGTTTAATTTTTTTAGGTTGTTTTTGTTTTTTTTTTTCTGGTATTGGTGTTATATTTTAGATATATTGTTTTATTTTTTTTCGTACCTGATTTATTCAATATTAAGACAATCTATTCTTATTTGGACTTCTATCCCCTAAGCATGCATATTTAATTATTGTAGTATTTAATAAATTGAATTGAATAAAATTGAAGTTACTTCATACAGATATGCCTGCTGACATTATTCTAGTTGACTTTTTTAAAGCTTTTGACATTGTTTGTCATAAGCAACTTGTAATCAAACTGTGTGCAGTCAAGCTTGAAGAGAAATCCCTGGAGTGGATCATTGATTTTCTTCACCTGCAGTCTCAGCATGTTCAGCTATTTAATGGCCCTGGTAACCATATTCTTTCTTCTTCAAGACAAGTTTTGAGTGGGGCTCCTTGGAGAAGTGTATTGAGGCCTACACTGTCTAATGTCTTTAATGATGCTCTTTCTACTATCAGCAGCAAAATAATGCTCTATGCTGACAACTCAAAACTTCTTGTACCAGCCAGTTGATATAAAGATCACACCCTCTAACAGAATAATTTGATCTGCTTGGTCAATAGGCTGAGGCTTGCCTTCTTCAATTTAATGTGGCCAAATGCGATGTCAATCACTTTGACCCAAGAGAAAATTTGTCACCCCTAATTCATTTTCTGAACACTCAATCTCTTCTGTAGATGATGAACAGGTTCTTGACATTATTATTGATATTAACTAAAATTCAGTATCATGCTATGAAGTCTGCTGTTGATGCTAGTTCAACTCTAGGACTTGTCAAGTGAACCTTTTCCACATGCTTCCTTACTATCATTAGTCTTTTTTCCAATGAACAAGTCCAATCCAAGCTTGAAGTTAGAATGTCTCTAGTTTCCCCATATTTTAAGAAAAAACGTTAAGGTTCTGGAATGCTAGTGGTACTCGGCTATTTTTATTTTATTAGCATGATTTCATCAGAATTGGCTGAACACCAAGTTTTTACATTTAAATGCTTTGAGTGGGATTTTAAGCCCTATTGGAGGTTGTTTCACATATTAGACATATACTTAGGTTGTTTAAGCTTTTCAAATCAGTATTTAACAATGTTATGAAGATTAAAACACTTTGTTAAGGCCACATTTGTGCTAAAGATATATTCCTGCAAGTTTCACTTTTATAACACAATTAGAATATATTAGCTCACCAAACATCTCTGCCTAGAATAAAAAGATTAGCCCAGTCATCAAAGAGTTTCAGGGACGTTTCATTCACCTAACCCAACTACTTTCCAGGATACAGTAAATATATGTGAGTATTCATCTTACAAGGTGAACACACTGTTTAATGCCATTTTCGACTATGTTGAACAAAATGGCTATCTCAAATTTTGATTGGATGTGTTTGGGGAAAAGGTGGGTGTGAGAGGGGGGTTAGTTGCCCTCCAATCACATTTGACTATTAAAAAACGCACTAGCCCTGTGAATTTCCAATCAAATGAGTCCTTTTTGAAGTTTCTATGACAAATCTTTCAATCAAAACCTTATATGCTCCAGGGCAAAACTTACAACCCTTGCCCTGAGGGCTGTGGGGGAGTGTTCTCCTCAAAAACATAAGTTCTATATGATACTATAGTGTTGCCTCTGATTACTTTAAAGTGCATCTTCTAGCACCTAAGGTTGAAGAACCTGTCTATGTTGCCAGGTAATGTTGACTCAATAATCTTCATGTCACAGTTCATGAGTGGATCACTATTTACATATATACAGGACAGTTAACACAGTTCATAACAACAGTTAACAACAGTACAGTTAATAAAATTACATATCAGATTTCATGAATGGATCATCAATTATTTAATAACAGGACAATGTGGTTTCCTTGTTGTGTGGCATTAGATGTATTGGAGTATACAGGGGGTGGGTGGTACCTAATAGATCCTGCTCAATGATACTAGTTCATCCCACTGCATTTTCAATGATTTGCTGCTCCACTCATGGTCAACACCAACCTTGAAGCTATCAGCTGATCTGGCCAACATGGTAGATTCATTGAGTGAATTTCACAGTGGAAGACTGTAATTGGCGAAGAAGTTAAACCTCTTTAATGCTATCTGCTAAATCTTGAATGCAGTTTTATGGAATTTCCTTGTGTTCTGGTGTAATCACTGTGATCAAAAACAGACTTGATGGTGTCACTGGTCATCAGCTGAAACGCAAGGATGATATCTCCTCTAGTTCTACAGTCCGTGCGGGTAGGCAGGTCAAGCTTTTCTCTTTGTAGCTGGTCGGAGATTTGTTTTCTGGCACAAGGGAGCTTGGTTGCTCTATCCTGAACTTCTCAAGTATGTCCATGTCACACTTAAAGCACAGGTTGGCAACCAATATGCCAAACTCAAGATGGGGACAAACAAGGGCTGTGTAAAGCTTCTTGATAACTCTTGGTTGGCAACTTGTAACTGAACACTTGATCAAACCAAGGACCTTATGTGCCTTAGCTGATCAGTTCCAACAGTGACTATGAAATTTAAGCTTATTGGCAATTAATACCCGAAGATCATGCTCTTCCTTGGCAATCTGTATTAGTATATGTGCACCTAAAGAGTCAATCATGTGAAAACTATGTCAGGGATTGATTGGACTGATAAGAATACCTTTGTATTTGAAGAATTTTGTTAGAATTTGTAGGGGTTGAACACAATTATACAGGTTGGTAACCAAAGACAGAGATTGTTGAGATATTCTTGAAGAGAAGAGAAATGTTCTATATAGGATGCTGGACCAGAGATTGGAATCATCTGTATAAAGTTCTAAGCCATTATTGACCACTTCAGGAGCATCATTTACATAAAGGTTAAAAAGTATTGGGCCTACCTTGGTCCCTTGGGGAACACCACTCTTAATGTGACCTGGTGTGGAATAGATGAGGTCACCTCTTTCATCATAAACAGCAACACTCTGGTTTCTGTTGGATAGGAAGCTGTAAATCCACTGGACAACATCATTGTCTATCTGATATGCTTGATCATCAGGTAGTGTTGAGGCCTTAAGTGTTGAGGCCTTAACTTGATCCAGTAGGAGAACATTGACTGGGAATTATACTTTTCAAACTGCTGGATAATGAGGCTGAGTCAGTGCAGCCTCTATCAGGACGAAAACCAGCTTGATCTTCACGAGTTCTTTTCTCCATTGCCCCCTTGAAGCGGTTAAGGAGAATAATCCCATTTTATTTTTTACTGCAATGTCAATGAAACTTATTCCCCAGTAATTTTTCCAATAAGTTTTATCAGCTTTCTTGTGCAAAGGCAGAATAACTGATGTCTTCAAAGCCTTTGGGAAAGTGTTGGTCCTCCCTACATCCCCAAGGATACCATGGAGCTACTCCGCTATGATCTTGGGACGCTGTTTGCATATTTCCGGGGGAGACCATCTTAACCAGGGGCTTTGTTGTTCTTCAGGGCCTTAATCGATTTAAGTATTTCTGCTCTTGTTGGGGCGACTAGCTCGATACAGTAAGGTTCTTTTTTAACACAAGGGGGAAACATCCAGGAATTGATGACGGGGATTGGTTAAGTAGTGTTTGGAAGTGATCTTTCCATCTGATCAAACGTTCCTTTTGACAGCTAATGACTTTTCCTGATCTGTCTCTGACAACTTCAGACACAGCAGCTTTCTTACCAGTGGGTTCCTTAAGAACCTGGTAAAGTTTGTGGGTGTCATGAGCGCGTGCTGCTTTTTCTAAAGACAAAGCAGTCTCTTCCCACATTTCGCGGCGGTCTAGATGAGCAGAGTACTTGACCTGTCTGCTTAACTCTTTCGTGATATGTATAGAGCCGCTCATCTCTTTCCTATATTCTTCGACTATTGACAGGGTTCTGGTGGTTATCCAATTCTGTCGTTTCACTTTCGTTCGGCCTAGGATCTCTTCGGCAGTGTCTCTCATCACTGTTTTGAAGGTCTCCCATCTTTGCTCAGGATCGCGGTTTTCCTCTGCATTCAAGTTAGCTCCATATTTAGATTTTGCCGAACTTCTTCATCTTGCAGCTTACCAATGTTGATTCGGGCTTTCGATTTATTCTTTCTCCGAGATGCAAGACGAAGTAGGATTTTTGCAAGCACTAGCTTATGATCAGAACCTGATTTTGAGTATGTGCCTGCACTGTTATAAGAGCAAGAGTCTATTACTGAACTTCTCCAACGTTGGCGGACGAGAATAAAGTCAATTTGGGCCTTAGTAAGACGGTCGTTGGAATGCCAGGTCAGTATATGGCTTGGCTTGCGCTGAAATATGGTGTTGGTTACAACAACATGATTCATCAAAGTGTAGTTTACCAGCCTTTGCCCATTTCCACATCTATGACCTAGTCCGAACTTTTCAAGGACTTGTGTGGGGGTATCAGACGGACCAACTCCTGCGTTGAAGTACCCTGCAATAATCAGGTAGTCTCGTGCAGCAACTGAAGGAGACAGTTGTTGCAATTCCGAATAGAATCCATCCTTAGCAGTAACCGTGGCATCACAAGTATGTGGAGAGAATGGATACGTTTGTAGGACTTCCTTTAGGCCTAATCCTAGCCGTTCGGGGGAAATAGAACCCCACTCAAGAAGTGCGTTTCTGGTTCTTTGGTTCATGATGAAACCAAGGCCATAGAGTCAAGAGTCATCGTTTACTCCAGAGTAGAAAAAGTGGAACTGTGGTAACATTTCAAGTGCTTTAATAACTGTTCAACCAAAACCGGAGATTGTCGCCTCAGAAACGTATAATATGTTAATATTGTACTTCTCCATCTCATGATAAGGAGAGCTTGCTTAGCTTCTTGTTTAACAGATCTGACGTTCCGACAACCAATAGTTATTCTTGATTTTGCTTGTTTTATGACTGTAGTTAGTTTTCCCAAGGAAACAGCTTGTAGATTTTTCGACTTCGTCACCATATTCGAAGTCGCGTCGCCTGCCGAGAACGCCGAAGCATGGTTGGCTTGCTTACTTACCGACACCCGCGCCAAGGGGACCGCGTCGCTTGCCGGGATTGCCGTAGCCACATTCATAATTTTCTAGGTCTAAGGTCCATTGATATTTGCTCATCTTTTTCAGGTTATGTCCAAACTGAGTGTGTCCAGAGATAGTGCTGAATGAAAGTCCAAATTACGACGAAAGACCGTACGGATTAAAGGAATATAACAAATAAATTTGATGCGTTGATTTGATGTAATTACTGACTGTATTAAAAACAAAATTGAAACAGGCATTGGTATAAGCGCCTTTTCCCAAATTTCATAGATTTCTCTAGTCAATGTTTGGATTCTCTATAGAACACTTTAAACTTTTTGGGGCACTTAAGTTTTTTCTGTTTCAAACCATCCGTTTCAGTAGCTAAGATAAACAAGTAGAGGTGAAGACAAGCCCTGTTCGACCCTAAAAAAATTACCATGTCAAAAAAGGACTGTTGTTTCTTGGTACCAGAACAAGAAAAGGCAGAATTAAAACAAGATTCAAGTACTAAATATAAAAGTAGGATTGTGCTCCGAATGATTTCAGAACTTTCACACTGTCAGAGAAGAAATTTTAAATGACTATTTTTTGAGCGGTTTTGTATCATTTGTGGCCAGTTGCCAGTCCTCGTTTGTGGCCAGTAGCATTTTTCGGTTTTGTGTCATTTTTCTTTTTAGTTTCTAACTACATACTAAAAATCTACGTTTTTTTTTTTTGCATATGAAACCGCTCTTTTGCAGCAATTTATCCCAGAAATTGGAAATTCGCCTTCAAAAGGGTTAAAAATTAGAACCAAGCCATTTCCCAAGATAAAATCACAAGCGACATCTATTTTATCTTAGTCCTGTTATAACAAGATATAAAAAAGAATAGATGGCACAATTTTCAAAATTGACTCAATTAGATTTTGCCGTTAACGTGGAGTTGCGCTATTCTTGACTCACACTATTTCATGACTAGAGAGCAAACCACGATCCAGAGTAATCGAAAGTTTAAAAAAGCGTTAAAAGAGTTTCTAATGAGAAAATATTTGCCCTTTGTAGCTGATTCAGATTTCAAGTAATTTCGATTGTAAAGTGTAATTTAGAAAATAAAATTTATGGGTATTACAAAAAAAAACATGAGATACCTCGAAATTGACATCGAATCGAGAATGAAAAGCACACCATTGGAATTCTCATTGTCAAAAACCGTGCAGAAAAATGGCTCTTGATAGTTCAACGTAGTTGTAGAATTCTGAAAAACTAGCACGGCACTGAAAACTAAGAGTGCTTGAGTTTTTTTTAGAATTAGGCCCATCGCCCATGGGGCAACTGTTTCAAGACAACGGTTGGAAACTAATCTCACCTACAACTGGTTTACGACCACTTTACGACACAAATGAAACGTGTCTCAGCCCACGGACGCGAGTGGTTGTGGATCAGTTGTGTTCATCTAATTGAGCAGTGCAGTGTGGTTAACTATGTTGAGTTCCGACGAGGAATACTTTTCATAGGGTCCAGAGGGAGTATTGGGTCCCTCCCTCCCTCGAAAAAAATGCAGTCTGGTCTGTTCTTAGCAGCAAAAGAACTGTCTCAGACAGATAGAAAATTCATCATATTTTACAGAATGTCGCATTTTAGAGAATTTTTACAGAAAGTTTATAGCTGCACAGCTCTTCATGCTTCTCCACTTCTCCTACAAATTTCGCGTTTAATTCCTGGCCTAAATGTTGAGATCCAAAATAATTGGACAATATCAAGGCGGTAGCTCCTGTAAATGTGTGGGACAACACTGCAACGCAGCTGTGGTCACGGCTGGAGGATCATACGGAACCGGTTTTAGACTGATTGGAAACCAGTCTCATCTGGATTGCCTTCTTGGGCGGGCCTCCACTCTACTCCAAGGCCCAGCGCCCCGCGGGCGCTGGGCCCTAAAAAATGTACAGTAAAATGTATTAATTTCATGACCTGTAATTGAGAGCTTTATATAGTAGTATTTTAGTTTCTGCAGGCTAATTAAGGATTTTCCTGCACCTAATTCTGTTATGTTGCAACAGTTTTTTGTTTTTAGTAAAGCACCAGTTTTCCAGAATTCTACAAAAATGGGAAAATTTAAAGAGCCATTTTTCCTGCAGGGTTTTTGCAATTGAGCCAGTTTATTTGAAACTCATAGGTTGAATAAATTACGAAGCAATGTTTTTTTTATCTTGAGCGTCATCTTCTCTCTTTACTTTCATCTGATTTTTTTTATTATTTAGAATAATAACACCACAGGTACCACTTCAAGATGTGATTATTATCGATGACGAACATATAATTGAGTGCTGCTCGACCAATTTGTCTAATTATGTCCCACTACACTGTTTTCATTACTGGTGGGCACCAGAAGAGTATACAAAATTAATATTTTGTTTGTTTGTTGTTTCTTTTTTATGTGTGTGTGTGGGGGGGGGGGAGAAGGTTCACAGAAACATCCACCAAAATGCGGATGGAATGTCCCCCAAACTTTGTGCCAATAAAAGCTAGTGCGTTTGTAATGTCTTAGGGCCCAACCTTTGTAGGAGAAATAAGAAGGAGGGAACAATTAACTTAATCCTGTGCTTTGAAACTAATGTCTTTTGACTTTTGAAGGCCGAGTGACTTTGTAAGTCAGCGTACTGCACGATTTATAGGTAAAGAGTTCCGAGCTTCATAACCAGCTTTATTAATTTTCCTATATTTTTTTTAAGAAGTCAAAGGGAACTGTTAAAAATGCTAACGTCATATTTATTTTATTATTAATTTTAATGTCATATTTTAAAATCATATTTATTTTTGGTCTGGCAGAAACAAATCTTAAACAGCACTTTCGTAACTTATGGCACATTCTTATAATATTTCGTAGAATTCCTAAGAATTTCGGAGGACTCTCATTCAATTGGAAATTGAAAGTTCTGTAGCCATTTTTAAGATGTCAAAAGAGATCAGAGAGAAGTCAAAACGCCACCCATACCCTCTTTTTCTACCCCCCCCCCTCTCCCATTGGTGACGAAACTTGGTGTTTCAGATGACTATTTTAGTAGATATAAAATTCAGGAAACATTTAGGAGTAGGCCATGGGCTCTCATTTTGCATACGTAACTGTTCTCAATACCCTTAAAAAAAACAAAAAAAAACTCAAATTCTTCAATTTTGAGATGGACTAATTCAATTTTCATCAGTATTTGCGACACCAACAAACTGCAACCGTCTTCAGTTAGTTCCTCTTTGACCTTACTAACTTGTTAAAACCGATGCGACATTAAAGTGTCACTTTGGATTCAAGTAAAAAGAAATATGTAAAAGAAAAATTACACAACAGTTTTGTAACTTATTATAAATCCTTTGAAAAATTGTCTAATATTTTGACAACATTAAATACCTAAATGCAAGAAGAGGTTTATTTTCCCGCAGTATTTGCTATTATATACTGTACATTTGCCCCACTACCTCATAAACATGGGAGAAAAATAACTTACCATCGTCTGTTACACGATATTCAAGGTATCTTGCAGCTTCTATTAATAATAATAATAATAATAATAATGTATTATTAAAGCTTTTTTACAGCCATATACAAAACAAAAAGAAAAGAAAAAGGATAAATAAAATGAATACATACTAAAATCACTATCCTCTTAATCAACACTCATACCCTTCAATGCAAAATTCACCACACCTACTACCGTTTGTGGTGAATCCGAACTCAAAATCCCCCGAAGTAGCCAATCATTACCCTCTTTCAAAACCTCCCCCCTTATATGAGAAAGCCGCCGGCATCGCAGGAGGAAATGACCCAGCCCAAAATCAGTCTCACCACATTTTAGACAAGTACGCTGCGTTTCCGGACCTTCTCTATCCTTCCAAACTTCTTTTCCTTGTATTGGTAGACAATTGGCTCGAAGCTGAATCCACGTTTTCATATACTTACTAGGTAATCCCAGCTTCAAATATGTCTCCTGTCCATAAATCCGCTTTATATCTCTATACAAAGTAAGACTAGTCGACTTATCTAAAGCTGTCCACCAAAGTTGAATTTCCTGGTCGTGCAATCTTGCTTGGAATTCCTTTATGAAGTTTTCATGGTCCAGTGGTCCCTGTCCTCCATTCCACGCGTTGGAAAAGCCTGTTTCCTGTAGTATTTTTCTGATATGTGCTGTCCAAGTGGTTTTACATTTTTGGGTGAGAAGATCCTTATAAGCAGCAGAAACAAGTCTTTCCTTGGGTAAATTCAGGATTTTGAGCCAAAACTTGATCATCTGTATCTTTCTTCGTATTTTTAAACTGTAGATGCCTAGGTCACCTTTCAATACTAGAGAGTGAGTTGTTTTATGTAGCCCATATGCATGCTTGTAGTATTGTAGTTGTAGAGTTTCTAATCCTTGGGCAGTCTGGTAGCCCCAAATTTCTGCTCCGTAATGCAGTATGGGTAAAACTTTTGTGATAAATATATGTTTATGAAGGCTGAGATCGCTTATTCCTGTTGTAACGTTGCTTCTGTAAATACCGAAAAGTGCATTTTTCCCTTTTGTTGTAGTTGCTGATATATGTTGTGTCCATTTACCATTTCGAGTTACTGTAAAGCCCAAATATGTTGCTTTCTCTTCTATTTTTAAAATTTGACCTTTGAAATAAAACTAGGGGGGTAGCTCTGGCTGCTTTTTGTTAAATATCAATATTTTGCTTTTCGATACATTAGCCTTCAGTTTCTTTTTCTGCAGATATTCTGCTAGGATATTCAGTAGAGACTGTAGATTTTCCTCAGAATCAGCCAGTAAAATTATATCATCTGCGAAAAGCAACATTGAAAGATTCAAATTTCCAAGACGAAGTGTTGGTGCCCATTGGCGTTGGAAAAATTGCACAATATCATTAATAAATATACAAAATAATTTTGGAGATAGACTACTTCCCTGTAAAACTCCCTTACTTACAGGAAAAGAGGAAGAGACACCCTGTTGTGGAATTTTCACTAAACTTTTAGTCCATGAATACATCGAAGCTATTATATTCATAAACTGATGTGGTAATCCAATTTCACTCAAAGCTTCAAACAACAAAATTCTATCTACGTTATCAAACGCTTTCTGTGGGTCTATAAGCGCAGCGTATAATTTACTATTTCCTTTATAATATTTTTGTATCATTGCATTTAAAATGAATACTCGATCCACTGTTGAATATCCCGGTCTGAATCCACCTTGTTCTTCATTTAGAATACTATTCGCCTCCATCCATTTACCAAGCCGTTTGTCCAAAATTTTTTCCAAAATTTTCCCCCCACTGTTTAAAAGACTTATAGGTCTATAGTTTTCATGAACGGCGGGGCTACTTTGTTTAAATAGGGGAAATACGAGTGAGGTCTTCCAAGCTAGTGGCCAATGTGTCGTAGATATTACTAGGTTAAACAATGATGTTAACACGGGGTTGATAATATTCCTTATCGATTTAAATATCTTAACTGGGATTCCGTCTGGCCCAGGTGCTGAGCCCCCTCTCATTTTTTGCAGTGAATCATTTATTTCTTCTGGGTTAATGGGTTCAAAGAGGGCGTAATCTGTTTCTCTAAGAGGGAAAGGTCCTTGTTCGCAATCTGCTTGATTTATCCTTTCCTCTAGTGTGTTGTTCGTTTTTTCTGCATCTTTCTGTTGTGACTGAAAATAAGATGGCCATGTTTCCGGTGGTGGAATTTTCAGGGAATCGTTTCTCTGTTTATTGGATGACATATTTTTTAACTTATTCCAGAACTCTTGGCTGTTGCTTTCTTTAAAACTCTTACATAAAGCTGCCTGTTGGTGAAATCTGTATTCTTTCTTTTTCTTTTTGATTAGTTTTTTATGCTTTTTTCTTGCTTGCCTATATTCTGTTAGCGCAATATTTTTTTCCTCTTCCTCTCCCAAGAATCTTTTTACTGTAAGCAATAGATTATTCAGGTTTGAACTACTTTCTTTACACTCTTGGTCATAGAAATCTTTCTGTTTCTCTTTTCTTGTTTTCATAGGTGTGAGCACATTACTTACAATTCCCATAAGCCTTTCGACTACTTCATCTGTTTCTGATTTTGGTAATTCCATATCAGACCTTAACTGGCTCATTTCCTCTTGTACTGGTTCACTAAGAAAAGCCTCTTGTACAGATAGCCATTGTTCATTCGACCATTCGCAATAAATCCGGGGCGGAACTTTCGGCTTGTTTTTTCTTTCACCTTTATCTTTAGCCAGTATCCTATTTTGATTCATTGTTGACCGTCTACGTCTATATTCTTTCATCTCATATTCTAATTTAAGTGGGAAATGATCAGATCCAGACTGATGGATTACTTTTACATTAAGAGATTTAGCCTCGAGTCCCGTGTCCACCAATACATAATCTATTAAACTAAAACAAGGTCCAGAAATGCAAGTGTACTCACCCAAATCACCATCTTCCCCAAATCTGCCATTCCCAATCGCTAGCCCATGACCTCCGCACAGTGCCAGCAGCTTCCTCCCCCATGAATTAATTTTTCTTTGTCGATCCTGGCTACTTCGTGGGATAAGGTATACTGAAGGTATCGTCTCACAAGGGTCATCATCATCTGAAACAAAACCTACATTTAATTCTTGTTATTTGGAAGTATTTGCGTTAAAATCACCTGCTAGAAAAACTAAATCACTTGGGTAATGATATTTCACTGAACTCAACACTTCCTCTAATATATACCATGTATCCTTAATGTAGTATGAGATATTTTCTGGGGAAACATATACAAAACCAAATATAAACCATTTTTCCTGAAACTTTCCGCGCAACCAAATCAAGTTTTCAGATTTACTTGACAGGCGACGCAAATTTTTGAACATGTCACTCTTTACTAGTACAACTATTCCTCCATAGTTTCTATAGTTTCGCGATGTAGCCCTGTCCACTCGAAAAACTTCGTATCCACGCACTATAACATCTTCCTCTGGCAACAACCATGTCTCTACAAAACACGTCACCATTGCTGTCAAAAATGAGTTATTTAAACACAACTCTCTCTTGTATCTTAAACCTTGTATATTCCATGTGACTAAGGACAGTTTTTGTATATGGCTTGTGTCCTATTCAGTTAACACGAATGGTGGCTTTTCGTGAGGCATCTGTGAACACCGGTTTTTCGGTTTTTTGTCCATTTTTGAGCTACTGTTCGTTCTTACATTTCTTTTCCCTTGTTTGTGGTCATCATTGGGGCTTATAATAGAATCTAAAGTTCTTTTTCCTTTTACTGGCCCTTCGTTTATCCCGCTTCCGCCTGGTTTGGTGGGATCCGCGGTAGTCATTGGCCTTTCGTGGACAGTTGCATCACTATCGTTAGCGTTACTACTTTCTATGTCCGAACAAGAGTCTCTATCACTTGATGGGGACCGTATGTAGGCCCGACGAGGAATAGAATCCCTTTTTGAACTATCAACTCCGGTCGGTTGCTGACCATTTGCCGATTTTGCAGTCTCCACGACCTTTTTTTTTTATCAAAATCGTAAGAAAAAATCTGGTTGTCTATGTAAATTATTGTACCTCGCAATTTCAATGCTCTGTTTTCACTTATAGCTTGGGTTATCAGGGGTCTTAATGCTTTTCGGGCCTCCCGTTCCTCTGGTGTATAGTCTGGGGTGATTGAAATTCCATTTCTTTTAAACAGTTTAGCATTACGTAGGACAGCATCACGAGTCATTTTGGTCGTGAATTTAACAAGGATAGGGCGGGGGTTCGAGGGTCCTCTCAGTCGAAGAGCATCTCGTATTTCGTTATTTGATAGTGAAAGGTTGGGCACAGAATTGTTAATACATACTATAATGTCCTCACTTAGTTTAGAGTTCAGATTATTTGGATGCGGCATCCCATAGAACATAAGATTGGTTTGTTTTAGTTCCTTTTCCAATCTAAAATTTCTCTTAAGTGACTCCTTTAATTCACTCTTAATTTCTGCAATTTCTTGGGATGTCTTTATTTGATTTATGGCAAAGTCCTGCAACTTAGATTCTATCCCTGCCAAAATTGATTGTGCATTTTGAATGCTTTTCGTGAGTTGTGGAATATTTGAAACTGCTTTTTTTATTTCCCCTAGAGTCTGAGCAATGTTCTGATCTCCCATCATAACTATCAAAAGACGTAAAACGAAAACTTACTCGCAAGGGGGGCTATTTCGTAAACAAGTACGGCCCCCCGGTTTCCAACAGTGCAAGTGTTCAAAATCTTTCTTCGAGTAAAAATCTTTATTAGAGTATTCAGTGACATTTTAGTCTCAACATTCACTTCCAGCCAAGCAGACATGCCTACTCTGAAATAAAATAAGCTTAAAACATTTTTAATAATTATTAATATTATTTTAATAAAACTATTTCATATTTAAATAAAAAGTTAATTTTAGAAAATGTTAAAATATCTTAATATTTCAATTTAATAATATTTTAATAAATAAGAATAATATTATTGAAGTTTTGTATGCTTATTATTAAAAACAGTTTTAATAATAATTAATATTATTTTAATAAAACTATTTAATATTTTAATAAGGAAAATTAATTTTAGAAAATGTTAAAATATCTTAATATTTCAATTTAATAATATTTTAATAAATAAGAATAATATTAATGAAGTCAGAAGCACACAAGGTTGTGGCAATTCTCATATCCACACTTGTTTAAATTGTGAGAGAGGGAGGGGATTGGTGCAACACAAGTAGCAACCTAACATTCACAGATATTGATGAATCTTCTGTATTGATTTGTTTCAAAATTGTCAACAGAATTAATGACTTTCAATTAATGACATCCAATTTTCAACAAAATTATTGACAATCCACAAGACATTCGATTAAACAGATAAAATAAATTTGAAAATTTTCGTAGGTTCTAATTTAAGAGCACGATCGGCAACTGTACTATAATTCCAATTTCTTTTTTAAATATTGAAATTCATACAGTATGCTATAACATTCAAGATAATTTAACCATTCGAAAACACATTTAAAAATTGAAAATGGATACTGTAGTTCTATTGCATATAAAATAAATTATTCAAATTTACATATTTGGAACAGGCAAAATCACGATCTGATCCTGATATGTTTAAACTTTGCAGCCGCGGGTCCTTGTACCAAGAGGAACCTAATGACAAAGAAAAGTTTTGAGGCATGATCCCAGGGCCTAGAAAGGACATAGAAACAGTCGCATCTGTTTCTCCTGATAAGCTCAAAATTTAAACCCTCAAGTCTTTGGGGTAAGAGGAACCGAATACAAAAGGAAACATGAACAAAGATAATAATAAAGATTCACCCAGAAACAGACCCAAAGAAATTACAACATTTTTTTTTTGCAGCTGCTTCTTATGATGGGTCAAAATAAGAAACTTGATCCACCGATCCATCAGACCGTTTTCCCAGCACTGTCCCTATGAGAACTATAGTTCAAAGCTACAGTGATTGTGACCTTTGTCCAAATGGCAAAACAAAAACAATACTGTCCAGAATGCAGATTACGAGTTACTTCTAACTCAATCAAATGTGCAAATTGTGACTCTTGGTTCCACGCAGGGGCCGAAAAGTGTGCCGGGATAGACATTACTAATTGGAGTAACTCCTGGATGTCCCTTGACTGCTCCACTAAATCCAAGGTAAACCTTACTTCTTCTCCGGGTCTTTCTGTACCCCGTTCTGGCTTCGCTCGAATGCCTCGTACCCCAGTTGAAAGAAAAAGAGTTCTTAGCATCCTAAGTGACCTAAATAGTTCTACTCCTTATCCTGACCCTCCACACAGCCAGTTTTCTGTTTCAACAGAAAAATCAAACAAGCCCCAGGAGGCTAGTTCAGTTGGTCCTTCAATTTTACTTGCCCCACCCCAGTGCCAAGTTCTTGAAGTCCTTCCCGAAGATCCAACGCATGTATCATGCCAAACCACTGAATGCAGCATGGATAAATATGTTCAAACGGACAGCGTCACGACATCCCCCCCCCCATCACAAGCAGATTTTACAAAAATTTTGACTTTAAAAGAAAAGCTAACGGATGTGTTAATGCTTATTAGAGATTTTTTGTCATTTTATGAAAATGATTCAAGAAGTCAACTTACAAATTATTCCATCACAAACAAGGTAAATAACACCTTAGATTTTCATCATCAAAACAGTGCATTGTCCCCAAGCTCAATGAATATTAATGAAGGAAGCAGAGGATTAAGTTCATCAGCTTTAGCCACTACGAGTGACATTAACCTAAGTTAAGAAATTGTACCTGACCCCAATATCACCTCTATTCAACCTAATTATAATCCTGACCTTGAGAACTCAATCAGAGATGCCCGAATTTGTTTTGAAAGTACTGAAGTGATTCTGACTAATAATAAGGACTTCTCTACTAATAAGCGCAAATGTGCTAATATAATTTTAGCAGGTCTTTGCAAATTAGGTGATAAATGTCATTTTGAACATGATCGTGCTCCAAGCAAGCTGTAGGAAAAAAGTATTCCTGATAATAGTGTTATAAAAAATTGCAAGTTTTTTAAGCAAGGAAATTGTAAATTAGGTTCAAAGTGCCCCTATAATCATGGATATATTACCCGTAACTTCAAAAAACAAAATGAAGCTAGTTCAAGAGTTTGTTCTCAATTTTTTTATAACAAGTGCGACCAAAAGAAGTGCTCGTTATTGCACTTATGTCGTTTTTACCTCACTGGCAAGTGTATGAAAACAAAGTGTAATTTTGACCATGTTCCTTTATGTAAGTTAGCATCAAATGGGCGTTGTTTTGGGTGTGATAGCCTGCATATTTATGTCCCCCCTTCCTTTTTACGAAATAAATCGAGCTGCAAAAAAAAAACAAGTGCACAAACTTGGGCAGTCCCAGCTGTTACCAGTCAAGGTAACAAGGTAACCCAAGGTTTTTTTGGGGGCCGCCGAAATTATTCACGACCCCCCCCCCCCCCTCCACTAGTTCGTGTTCCATTCGACTTTCAGTCTTATCCCCCTGCATACCCGATACAGCGCAGTATGCCTCAGGAATCCATCCCTCGAAACAATCCTCCGCCCCCTGTCCGTACGCCTGCCACGTCAGGCCCACCCCCCCAATCACTGTACTCAATTCGGACCATTCCCCACCCCCCCCGCCCGCATTTTCCGCCCAACAATCCACTTCCTTTCGACTCCGTTCTTCTCCGTGCGTCCAAGAAGTTACCGACCGGTTCTGGACTCCACCCGTTATTTACCAAAAAAAACCCAACCCCGCCCCACGCAGACCCCCCCACCGCACTTCCCTCCCTCAGCATCATCTTGCCCCCCCCAACCCCCATATAAAGATCACTCCCAATTTGACTTATTCCCAGATCACCAGGAAACCTTTCTCCCTTCCCTTGCACTTTATCCCCCCTGGCTACCCTACCAGTATGACTCTGGTTTAAGAGTAAGCAGGCAGAACGATCCACAGGTAACACATCCATGCAGAGTTTCTAAAACTTCAAATAGTAAGACGAATTCCACCGTAGTTCCATTCCAACTTAATATTATTCCCATAATTTGTTCGCTGTCATCCTTTTCTCTCAAGCCCCGTCCAGTCCCGCCTTTCAATAATGCCTCAAAACCACACCCTTACCCACAGCATCCTTCTCATAAACTTCAACCCCAAATAACTCCCTCCCGAATTGAAAAAAAATCCCAATACCCAAATCGGTTTAAATTTCCAACTTTCCTACTTACCAATGCTGAGAGCCTGAATTTTGACAAAATTACCGAACTCGAGGGTATCTCTGAAATTCATAAAATTAATATTATTGCTGTGACAGAGGTTCAGTCCCAGAATCCAGATTTCCTAAAAATCAGCAATTATACTCAGTTTATAAAGCTTCGCCCTCCCGATCACCCTCTCGGGAACAAAAGGGGGCGGTATATTATTTTTGTCCGAGATAACCTCCAACCTCAACTCATCCACATCCATAACTTGTCAGATTATGTTGAAATCCTATATCTAAGCCTTAGGCCAAAAGTACTACCCTGCCATTTCGGTTTACTTATCTCTAATATATTCTATAAGTCCACTGACCAAAGTTTTGACCAGACTTGCACTTTTATCCAAGAAGCTCTAATAGGTGCTGACTGTGTGTAAACAAAGTATCCGAATGCTGGTATTTACTTACTTAGTGATGCGAATAATCTGAGGATGGACTCTATATGCACCTCTCTTAATGTTAAACAACTGGTTAAAATATCTACAACAAAAGGTAACACCTCTCTGGATGTTATTTGTTCAAACATGAGTAAGTATTACAACTCCCCGCAAGCACTGCCACCGCTAGGAGGCAGTTACCACTATTGTCTTCTTTTTTCTCCTTCCTCAGCCATTGAACATTCCTTTAATACCTCCATTGGGGTGTCCCCTCAGTGACACAGGACTTTTTTCTTTTGGATCATGGCTGACCAGTGAAAGTTGGTCACACCTTTATAATTCTAATAACCTTGATGACAAAATTTTGATTTTTCAGAAAAAACTAATTGATTCCTACTCATTATGTTTCCCAGAAAAAAAAAATCAGAAAGTGCTCCAGTGATAAACCTTACATAAATAATCACATAAAAATATTAATCCGCACGAAAATAGGCTTATTTAAGAGGGGTAATGTAGCTGAAGCAAATAAGTTAAGAAAGGAATTAAAAAGTAAAATTAGAAAAGCTGCCCAAGCCTAATATAAAAATAAAATTAAATACTTGCGCCATGATTAACCACAGAATTGGTACTCTGAAATTAAAAAAATTACCAACAAGAGTCAAGAATAACTAATTTTTAATATAAATGAACCTCCAAAGACCACAGCTAATGACCTCAATAAGTTTCTGGCTTCTATTGTCCAGAGTCTCCCACCTCTATCTTACGAATTTCCAGATATTTCTGATCCTTTTTCACTCCCACGTATTTCTCCACTTGATGTTGTAAAAAAAATTGAAAAACTAAAACGATCAAGCATTTGCCCTTTAGATATTCCTGTTCCTCTGATTAAAGCTATCAGTGATTACCTCTCAAAACCCCTATCCACCCTGTTTAATGAAATTACTGAATCTGGACAGTTCCCTCAATATTGGAAACAAGGCTTTATTACCCCAATCAAAAAGAAAAATGGGAAGCCTGGCTTTGATGGCATTCGTCCTATTACCCTCACCTCGATTTTTTCAAAATTGTATGAGTTTTCTCGCAGACTGGCTTAAGATGAAAGTCCTCCCCCTCATTGATCTTAGACAGTTTGGTAATCTCAAATCCACGTCAACCTCTCATTACCTGATCCATCTTGTTGATACCATGGGTACATTAATTGAAAAACCTAACACTTGGCTTAATCTAATTTCTATTGATCTTCAAAAAGCCTTTGATTTGATTAACCACAATTTACTCATAGATAAACTTTTAAATGAATTCCACATTGAAACTTTCCTTGTTAAGCTCGTTGCCTCTTTTCTTTCTAATAGATCTCAAGCAGTTAATTATCTAAATTGTTTCTCAGATCATCTCCCCATATTTAATGGCCTTCCTCGGGGGACTATTCTAGGCCTTCTCCTTTTTTCTCTTACAATTAACAACCTTTCAACCCTTTATAAAAATAGATGGAAATTTGTCGATGACTTGACAGTTTTAGAGATATGTCATAAAAACATCTTTAGCAACCCAATAGGCATACTCCAAGATATTGCCTGTGAGGCCTCTTCCTTTGACATGACAGTTAACCCTTCTAAATACGCAACAGTCTCAGTAACTTTCCTTAAATCCCCTCCCCTTTTTCTTGCTTCTATTTCTTCTGAAACCTCTGTCACATCTCTTAAACTCCTTGGGGTGACAATTTCTTCTAATTTGAAATGGGATGCCCATATAAATAATATCCCACGACAGGCAAACTCCTCGCTTTCCCTCCTTAAACTTTTAAATAAATTCAGTTGCCCCCAATCACATTTACTACAAGTATACATTTCTTTTGTGCGTCCCATATTAGAGTACGCTTGTCCTGTGTGGCACCCTGGCCTCTCTAATGAAGCAACACAAAAAATTGAAAATGTCCAAAAGAGGGCATGATACCATATTTGCATTTGTTAAATATTTCAAACCTAGAGACCCTCGAGAGAAGACGAAATAATTTGTGCCTCCGTTTTGCAAAAAATGCCATAACAAACCCTCGCACGGCAACAAAAATTACAAAATTCCACATTTTTGTAGGTAGGAGCTTGAAACCTCTACAGTAGGGCTCTTTGTTACACTGAATCTGATGGTGTTATTTTCATTAAAGTTCTATGATTTCGAGGGGGTCTTTCCCCCTTTTTTAGAAAATCAGACAAATTTTCTCAGGTTTGTAGCTTTTGATGGGTAAAACTAAACTTAATTAAGCTTATATATTTGGAATCAGCATAATAAGCCAATTCTTTTGATGTATCAACTGGTGTCAAAATTCAGTTTTTTATAGTTTTGGTTACTATTGAGCCAGGCTGCTCTGTACTTACAGTTCATTGCCACAAACTGTTTGATTACCATTCAAAATCCAAGTAGAGATCATTGATTTTTCTGCATTACCAAAAGTACTACATTCATAAAACTTTACAGTTTTATGAAATGTAATTAAACAAATAGAAAAGGACTTTCAGCTAAAGTAAGGAGCAAGTTTGAAACTTAAAACAAATATAAATTACTCTGTATCAAGGAGGCACACTTGTGCCTCTATAAAGAGGCGACCCACCACAATTTTAAGCGATTTCAGGTCCTAGAGGTCGCAGAGAGACGGCGGTAATCGTATTTTGTAGCCCAAGCTCAAACTAAGAAACTTGCAAAATTTCATCCTCCTCCGACTTGATCTTCATGGGGTAAACTGGGCCGGAAGTTTGGAACCTCCCACCACAGCCCCCCTTTAGCGTTGTCTGATTGGGCTGAAATTTATGGGTTAAGCTTTCCTATGTCCCGGGAGCTTCTCCTCAACATTTCAGCTCAATCCGATCACTACTTCCCTGGTTTCAAAAAACCAAATATATCCACTTAAAATTCATCTCTTTTCTTTTTTCTTAGCCACGCCTACAGGCCACAGTTGGCACCGGATCCGGTTGAATGAGGACTCATTCGAAGCAGAATTCGACCTGTTAGGGCCTTTTGATATTTTCAGACCGAAAAAATTATCCCCCGAATTTACATTTACGAAAAACCTCGTTTTCCTATATTAGCCCATGTTAATTTTTCCCTCCACAACCCCCCTTTAACGTTGTCTGATCGGGCTGAAATTTAGAGGATAAGCTTTCCTGGGGCCTGGGAGCTTATCGTCGAAATTTCAGCTCAATCTGATCACTCCTTCCCTGTTTTCCAAAAACCCCATATCAAGATTTTTGGGAATTTGCTTGCGTCGAAAATACCTTCTATTTGCTAAACAACAATTACTGTTGTGTTTGTATAGTCCAGCGGCTGAGACTTTAGACTTTCAGGCGGAAAACTCGGGTTCGATTCACCATCAGAGCAACTTTTTTATATACTTTGAAAAGAAACTCAGTTTCTTTTTTTAAATTATTAGAAAAAAATTACATTTTCTAAAGAGTTAAAGAGGCTGAGTTACAAGGTCGACCCTTAAAACGTACAGGGATTAGAAGGTACAGTTGGGGGACTGTTAAAGAGGCTGAGTCACAAGTTCGAACCTTAAAAAGTGCAGGGATTAGGAGGCACCCTGTACGACGTGATTTGAGTATTCAGGAATTAAAAGCCTTAACACAAGAATGTTCAAGAGCGGGGGTTTGGGGGCGGCAGCCCCCCAACTTTAACTCCTGACACGATCAGCTAACAGTTAGTCAAGCAATAATAAGTAATAAACTGTACAAAAACGTGCAGAAATTATTTGAAAAAAACTACGTTTTCTAAAGAGTTAAAGAGGCTGAGTTACAAGGTCGAACCTTAAAACGTACAGGGATTAGGAGGCACAGTTGGGGGCTACCACCCCCAAACCTCGCTTTCGCAGCCTTTAAATATAAAAAAATTTCTTTAAACTGAAAGTAAGGAGCGACATTAAAACCTAAAAAGAACAGAAATTATTCCGTATATGAAAGAGGCTGTGCCCTCCCCAACGCCTCGCTCTTTACGCTAAAGTTTTTATTGTTTAAAAAAAGAGTTGTGAGAAAGTTAAACTTTAGCGTAAAGAGCGAGGCGTTGAGGAGGGCACAGCCTCTTTCATATACGGAATAATTTCTGTTCTTTTTAAGTTTTAATGTCGCTCCTTACTTTCAGTTTAAAGAAATTTTTTTTTATATTTAAAGGCTGCGAAAGCGGGGGGTTGGGGGTGGTAGCCCCCCAACTGTGCCTCCTAATCCCTGTACGTTTTAAGGTTCGACCTTGTAACTCAGCCTCTTTAACTCTTTAGAAAACGTAGTTTTTTTCAAATAATATAAGAGGGACTGCCCCTTTCTCAGCACCTTGCTGATTAATCAAAAGTATTTTTAATGCTTTATCTTTCCAATTGCAAATTTTCTGAAAAAAAAAATCGGAAAAAAGCAAAACTTCAGAGTAAAAAGTAAGGAGCTAAGGAGGAGACAGCCCCCTTCATATGAAGAATAATCTGTTCAAATAGGTTTCAAATTTGTTCCTTGCTTTTAGTTGAAAAGCTCTTTTTTTATTTGATTTCTGATTGTTTTCCAAATCATTCCCAGGCCTAACAAGATATAATTTGAGGTACCTGTCCCTTAAATTCCTGGTTAATTGCTTTAAAATGTGTAAATCAATAATTGTACGTGCATTATTACCGTCCTATGTTTAAATTTTCAATTTAAATTTGGGGTAAAATTGAATATACTTAAAAAATTGGCAATGAATAGTAATTTTGGTAAAAAGTCTTTGTTAATATTACTACAGAAGAATTTCGGTTGGATAAAAAAGAAGATTATTGTTTGTATGGATGGAAATTCTGTGAGACTTTTGATCTTTTACATAACTGAAGCCATCATAACCTCTGCAATAGGATTTTCATGTTGTTAAATACATTGAAATCCTTCATGTAAATAGAAAAGAAAATAACACCATTTAAAATTGCTGAAAACTAAGTTCCTTGCAGTATTTGCCACCCCAAAGAAATTTCCTGGCAGGGCTGATGATGATCTGCCTTGCCCTTTCCACCTCTGTGCTGGTAGAAATCGGAATATAATATTTTAGTTGTATAGAGAAACAATTCAATTAATGCTTACTCCCCCCTCCCTCTTTCCCTATTTATCTGAAGCCCCGTGAAGAGTGAGCAGTTTGTCCATTAAGATTTACTTTTTAGGAATCTTCTCTACCCCAGCCTAAACAGTGGCTCACCCCCCTCATTATAGCTGATACGCAATTACAGAGCGCCCAACATAGCCTAATTTCATTAGAAATAAAGCGAATCAACTTGGTTGACTCCAGTGCAGCCACCATGTGGCATTACTTCTTTTACAACTGGAAAGCCTAAAATATAGTTCTTCATACTTTTAAATCAATTAGCTTTTCAGAATTTTAAATTGATTGCAAAATCATTCTCTTCGTGGTAAAGTCGTAGTTTTGTGCCCTAAAATAGCAAGAAAACAAGATTTTTCCCTGGTCCAATCTTTATGGTCATTTAAATAAGAGCTTTAAATTTACATTTGAATGAGCTCCCTCCCAATTATCTTGGACCTTAGCTTTGACACAATCACCCTTGGGTAACAACAAAACAAATAAACATGCATCAAAAATGTTTCTTTGGAAAAAAAGAAAAGCAAAATTCCACATTTGGAAGATTGGAGCTTGAAACCTCTATGGTCGGGTTCTCTGACATGATGTATCTAATAAAGAGATTTTCAATACGATTGCTTGCTTTTTTTGGGTGGGGGGTGTATTTGGTTTCATTTTGCATGCAGTTTAATTGCTTTTTTTATTTAAGAGTTTTTTCCTAAAAGTATTTAAAGGGTTTTTAAAGGCAAGGGTTTTAAGTTATGCCCTGGGGGCATACACGTTTTTTATAGAAGGCTTTGTCGTAGAAACTTCAAAATAGGCTCATTCGATTGAAAATTCAAAGGGCTAGTACCCTTTTTAATAGTCGAAAGTGATTGGAGGGCAACTAGCCCCCCCCCCACGCCCATCATTCCTCCAAACACATCCATTCAAAATTTTGAGATAACCATTTTGTTCAGCATAGTTGATTTCCAGATAAAAATTATGTTTTTGAGGAGGGCAGTGCCCCACAGCCCTCAGAGCAAGGGTTTTAAGTTATTCCCTGGGGGCATATAAGGTTTTATAGAAGGTGTTGTCGTTGAAACTTCAAAACAGGCTCATTCGATTGTAAATTCAAAGGGCTAGTGCATTTTTTAATAGTCGAAAGTGATTTGAGGGCAACTAGCCCCCCCCACGCCCATAATTCCCCCAAACACATCCAATCAAAATTTTGAGATATACATTTTGTTCAGCATAGCTGATTTCCAGATAGAAACATGTTTTTGAGGAGAACACTCCCCCACAACCCTCAGGGCAAGGGTTTTAAATTATGCCCTGGGGGCCGATAAGGTTTTTTAGAAGGCGTTGTCGTTGAAACTTCAAAACAGGCTCATTCGATGGGAAATTCAAAGGGCTAGTACCCTTTTTAATAGTCGAAAGTGCTTGGAGGGCAGCTAGCCCCCCTCCACGCCCATCATTCCCCCAAACATATCCAATCAAAATTTTGAGATAGCCATTTTGTTAAGCGTAGTTGATTTCCAGATTAAAACTATGTTTTTAGGAGGACACTCCTCCACAATCCTCAGGGCAAGGGTTTTAAGTTATGCCCAGGGGGCATGTAAGGTTTTTATAGGAGGCGTTGTCGTAAAAACTTCAAAACAGGCTCATTCGAATGGAAATTCAAAGGGCTAGCACCCTTTTTAATAGTCAAAAGTGATTGAAGGGCAAATAGCCCTCTCCCCCCACGCCCTGCATTCCCCCAAACACATCCAATCAAAATTTTGAGATAACTATTTTGTTCAGCATGGTTGATTTCCAGATATAAAATATGTTTTTGAAGAAGACACTCCCCCACAACCCTCAGGGCAAAGGTTTTAAGTTATGCCCGGGGTGGATATAAGATTTTTATAGAATGCGTTATCGTAGAAACTTCAATACAAGCTCATTCGATTGGAAATTCAAAGGGCTAGTGCCCTTTTTAATAGTCACAAGTGATTAGAGGGCAACTAGCCCACCCCTCCCCCCACACCCATCAGTCCCCCAATCACATCCAATAAAAATTTTGAGGTATCCATTTTGTTCAGGGTAGTTGATTTTCAGTTAGAAAACATATTTTTGAGTAGGACACTCCCCCACAACCCTCAGGGCAAGGATTATAATCTATCCCCTGGGTGCATATAAGGTTTTTATTGAAATCTTCGTCGTAGAAACTTGAAAAAGGGGACATTCGATTTGAAACTCAAAGGACTAGTACCCTTTTTAATAGTCGAAAGTGATTTGAGGGTAACTAACCCCCCTCTCACGCCCACCTTTTCCCGAAACGCAGCCAATCAAAATTTTTAAATAGCCATTTTTTTCAACGTAGTTGAAAGTTTGGAAATTACATCTTTAAGGATGACAAAACCTCCCCCCACAGCCCTCAGGGCGAGGGTTGTGATTTATGCCCTGGGGGCATATAAAGTTTTTATTGAAAGCGTTGTCGTAGAAACTTCAAAAGGGCTCATTCAATTGGAAATTGAAAGGGCTAGTGCCTTTTTTAATAGTTGAAAGTGATTGGATAGCGACTAACGCCCCTCTCATACCCACCATTTTCCCAAACACACCGAATTAAAATTTGAGATATCCATTTTGTTCAACGTAGTTGAAAGTTCTGGAAATTTTGTCTTTTAGGATGATAACTCCCTCAGTGCAAGAGTTGTAAGTTATGCCCTTGGGACATATAAAGTTTTTATTGAAAGCGTTGTCGTAGAAACTTTGAAAAGGGCTCATTCAATTTGAAATTGGAGTGGCTAGTGTCCTTTTTAATAGTCGAAAGCGATTGGAGGTTAACTAGCCCCCCCCCCCACGTACATCATTCCCCCAAATACATCCTATCAAAATTTTGAGATAGCCATTTTGTTCAGTGTAGTTGATTTTCCGATAGAGAATAGGTTTTTGATTAGGACACTCCCCCACAATCGACAGATCAATGGTTTTAAGTTATACCCAGGGGACACATAAAGTTTTTAAAGAGGGCATTATCGTAAAGACTTCAAAGAAGGCTCATTCGAATGGAAATTCAAAGGGCTAGTACCCTTATTAATAGTCAAAAGTGATTGGAGGGCAACTAGCCCTCTCCCCCCCCACGCCCTTCATTCCCCCAAACACATCCAAACAAAATTTTGAGATATCTTTTGTTCAGCATTGTTGATTTCCAGATAGAAAATATGTTTTTGAGGAGGACACTCCCCCACAGCCCTCAGGGCAAGGGTTTTAAGTTATGCCCTGGGGGTATGTAAGGTTTTTAAAGAAGGTGTTATCGTAGAAACTTCAAAAAAAGCTCATTCGATTGGATATTCAAAGGGCTAGTGCCCTTTTTAATAGTCAAAAGTGATTAGAGGGCAACTAGGCCACCCCTCCCCCCACACCCATCATTCCCCCAAACACTTCCAATAAAAATTTAGAGATAGCCATTTTGTTCAGGGTAGTTGATTTTTGAGAAGGATACTCCCCCACAATCCTCAGGGCAAGGATTACAAGTTATCCCCTGAGGCATATAAGGTTTTTATTGAAATCTTCGTCGTAGAAACTTGAAAAAGGGGTCATTCGATTTGAAACTCAAAGGACTAGTACCCTTTTTAATAGTCGAAAGTGATTTGAGGGTAACTAACCCCCCTCTCACGCCCACCTTTTCCCGAAACGCAGCCAATCAAAATTTTTAAATAGCCATTTTTTTCAACGTAGTTGAAAGTTTGGAAATTACATCTTTAAGGATGACACACCCTCCCCCCACTGCGCTCAGGGCAAGGGTTCTAATTTATTACCAGGGGGAATACAAATTTTTTATTTACTGCTTTGTCGTAGAAAGTTCAAAAGGGCTCATTCAATTAGAAATTGAAAGGGCTAATGTCTGTTTTAAGAGTTGAAAGTGATTGGATAGCGACTAACGCCCCTATCACGCCCGCCATTTTCCCAAACACACCGAACTAAAATTTTGAGATATCCATTTTGTTCAACGTAGTTGAAAGTTTTGGAAATTTTGTCTTTTAGGAGGATAACTCCCTCAGTGCTAGGGTTGTAAGTTATGCCCTGGGGGCATATATGGTTTTTATTGAAAGCGTTGTCGTAGAAACTTGAAAAGGGCTCATTTGATTAGAAATTGGAGTGGCTACTGCCCTTTTTAATAGTCGAAAGTGATTGGAGGTCAACTAGCCCCCCCCACGCACATCATTTCCCCAAACACATCCGCTCAAAATTTTGAGATAGCCATTATGTTCAGCGTAGTTGATTTACCGATAGAAAATAGGTTTTTGAGGATGATACTCCCCCACATTTCACAGATCAAGTGTTTTAAAGTATGCCCAGGGGGCATAAAAGGTTTTTATACAGTGCGTTATCATAGAAACTTCAAAGAAGGCTCATTCAATTATAAATTCAAAGGGCTAGTACCTTTTTTAATATTCGAAAGTGATTAGAGGAGGGCAGTTAGCCCCTCCCACGCCCATCATTCCCCCAAACACATCCAATCAAAATTTTGAGATAGCCATTTTGTTCAGCGTAGTTGATTTCCTGATAAATAATGTGTTTTTGAGGAGGACAATCCCCCACAACCCTCAGGGCAAGGGTTTTAAGAACGACTGAGGGTTTTATGTTCAAACTTTTGGGGATGCTTCTGCTCTCAAAATTTAACCAAATCAAAATAGCGTAAGTTTATCCAAGCTTTCAAAGAAAGTAAACAGATTTTTTTGCGAATGGTATCAAATTTTCCATTTCTGGTCAACTAGACGAGGTATGAAACTAAATTAAACACTTCTATTTGTGTCCAGATTTTTAAGAGGGTGTATGTTGCTAAAAATTGCTGAAAATTTTTCTCTAGCATATAAATAGCATGCCAAACTATAAATCTTTAAAAAAACGAAAAGATTTAAGGTATTATTTTCTATTTCTCTGAAAAGACTATGTCAATATAAAATGAACAGAAATTAATTAAAAAAAACTTCTTCCACAAAATAAGTTTTTCAAAGAAAAGTAAAGAGCATTAAACAAAAAATGAGCAAAAATCAAATCAAATAATCTACCAAGCGTGAAACTACCTCAAATCAGCATCGATAAATAAATGAAGCTCAAAACGAACAGAAATTACAATAAATAACCGAGTCAAACTCAAAACGAGCAGAAATTAACATAAGTTGGGCTCAAAACCCCTATGACTTCTCAAGGCCAGAACATGCTTTGCACTTTACTGAAAAATATTCAAATGTTTTTACTTTTATAACTTTAATAAATCAAATAATATTAACATTTCGATTTCTTAATATCAGTATATGTATATTCAACTGACAATGCACATTCATATGTATTTTTTTCAGTAAAGTGCAAATTACGTTCTAGCTTTGGGAAAGTACAGGGGTTTTGAGCCCAACTCGTGTTAATTTGGGTTTGGTTTCAGCTTTGCTTGCTTATTCATTGCAATTACTGTTTGTTTTGGGTTTCTTTTATTTATCGGGGCAGATTTGGGTTAGTTCCAAGCTTCATAGATTACTTGATTTCATTTTTGCTCTTTTTTTTGGTTTAATAGAGTTCTTTACTTTTCTTCGAAAAACTTATTTTGTGGAAAACTTTTTTAATTAATTCTAATTAAATGGCCCTTGTGTTTCAGTAATTGTTCATAAACAATTGGGACAAAAGGTTGAATTTTTACGTAAAGAGCAGGCTATTGAGAAGGGGACATCCTCTTTCATATACAGAATAACTTCTGTTTTTTTTTTTTTTATTTCTGTCTGTTTGTTCCTTCCTTTCAGATGAAAATCTTTATTTTTATTTGATTTCCGATTGTTTTTCAATCTGATTGCTGGGAAATCTGCCTCCCTCTACAAAAGATTTCTCCCTCCCTCACAAAAAATTCCTGCGAAGTTCCTCCCAAATAAAGTCCTCTCCCCCTTTAGAAATTATCCCCAGGTAATTCGATCCTTGCTGGATATTTCCCCCAGAAAATTTCTTGTGGAAACCTACCTGAAAACCAATGGGTGGATTTCATAACTTGCAGCTCTTTCCCCAGGGGCTGTGGGTGGTCTTGTCATTCCCAATGGCATATTTATTGGACCCTTTGAGACGGTCATATTGTTCAGCATAGTTGAAAGGTTCAAAATCTATATCTTTGGAGATAAAATACCCCCCCCCCCCCAAGCCCCAAGGGCAAGATCTTCAAGTTATGAAACTTGCCAATTTTACGTAGGCTTTAGTTTTTTTTTTATTGTTATTATTGGGAAGTATGCATACAGCTTTCAGTTGGAGGGGAGGGTGAGAATTTTCCATGGGGAAGGAAGTTCTTGGTGGGGGTGAATTTTTAGGGGAAATTTTATGCAGGGAGAATTTACCAGAATTCCTTTATGAAATTCTTTTTATTTGTCTTACTCTCTCTTTTCCAACTCAATTTTACATGTGGAGATATTAATGGTATCTGTCTGGGGCAAATTATCATCAGGACTGAATAGTCTAAAGTATTTTCTGTGGAGGGGGAGCTGGATTTCCCAGCATTTTGTAAAAAAATAATGAGAAATTAAATGCAAAATAACGAGTTTTTTCATCTGACAGTAAGGAGCAATATTAAAACTTAAAATGAACAGAAATTATTATGTATATGTGCGGTTACCCCCTTTTTAATACCTTGCTCTTTATGCTAGTTTGACTTTTTGTCCTAAATCTTTACAAACAACTCCTAAAACACAAGGGTAATTTAATTAAAACAATAAGAAGCTTTTTAAAGCACTAAGATCTTTAGCCTAAAGACCAAAGAATTAAAAGGGGGCAACCCCCTTATATACGTTATAATTAGGGATATATGGATGGGATGGAACTTCACTTTTTTTTGAAAATTATTTGCAGGGCTGCCAATAAGGCTATTCCCAGTAGCTTCAAGTTTTTCACGTAGACTGGAATTAAGCTGATTAAGTCTCATGTCATACAGCTTTTAAAATACCAGTATTTGGTGTATTATTGAACAATTCTTTGGTCTTATTTTTGAAGTAGGATTTAGCAGACTTACAAATTTCCTTTTTTCCAATTTAATAGTTGCCACCAGTTTACAATTTCTGAAAAGCTTTAATTTATTTCTAATTAGTATTTGTAATGGTTGATTGATCTAGACTGCATCATCAGAGGACTTTTTGAAGCTTATTTTTTGGGAAAAAAATTACAAATATTTTTCCCTAGCTTTTTATTGAAAATAACATATTTTTTTTCATCAAGATTTTGTAAGTTGTAAATATTGAACCAATATTTGGTATTCAGCCACATACCACAAGAAAGAAGGCCAGAATTGTGAAGAGGGGGGTAAGAGCTGTAGATTATTGAGAAAGAATGATAAAGTTCAAAGAGGGAGACATAAGGAAAGAAAGATAATAAATCCCACCCAATGGGGGTGATGCTGTAAAGGCACTAGGCTATACAAAATTTTCATATTAATTAGAATAACATCAAGCAAGGTATCTCCCCTAGTGGGTGATATTTTAACCATTCACTTAACATTACAGTTTATGTTGAAGGTTCTTTTTGCCTGTTCTGGTGCTATTGTGCCGTTATACTTCTTGTGCCATTGAACCAGTTTTCTCAGTTATACTCTCCAAGTATTTGAATTGAACTGCTTGTTCTGTGTCCTTGTCTTTATGTGTCCTGTCCCTGCCCTTGATATCCAGGAGAGAGTTAGTTGTTGCCATGTTTTTTTTTTCTTTATGATAATGTGGAATACTGTGTTTTTTTTTTTTTTGGTGTTTGTTTTCAGACCTTCTTGACCAGCTCTGTCTGATAAATGTATCAGGTAGTATATTAAGATCTAGGGAAGTTTTAATATACAAATAGGTTGATCAAAGCGGAAAGCATCAAAATTTAAGATTTGAAGCTTGGTAAAACTCCATGTAAGGGATTTTTCACTATCTTGACAAGTATTTGATTTAGATGAATGAAAATCTTAGAAATGAACTCAGGGCTGTAATTTTTTCCTAAGAAAATTTTACTTCCAACCCTCTGTCTTCAAAGCGCACTGACCTTCAATGGGTTTGGACAACTTCTTTTATAAAACTCTTATTTTATTTTTAAAAATAGATTTACAGTACAAACTAGGCCCAATAACTTTTTTTTATAGCCTTGATTTAATAAGGACACCAGTCATGTCCCTACTAAATCCTAATTTATTAGGTTTAAAGGATTGAAAACAAAATTGTCTTGAATTGAAAACATAAAACCTTTGTATGGCTTCAACCCCACTCTAATCAAGTTTAGAGTGAATAAAAAGTGAAGTTAGACCAGAAGTAAACAAAACACCTATATTGTGCCATTTATAAAGATATTGATAACAATATATTTTTAGTTCTGCTATTTTATAAAGCAACTAATGATTGTGAATGTAAAATGGAGTCAAGGGCTTTAGAAATGTCAACTGCGCATACGTACGGACTCTTTTTCGTCATCTTATGTTATTTCATTATAGACAAGAACACACAATGCACATTTTGTACTCCTAATCCTTGCCTGAAACTAAATTGATGGTTCCCAAATCACACTTATTGCACAGAAATGGACAGATTATTTTTTCAAGTACCTTGCTAGGCACAGGACATATGGTTATAGGTCTATATGAATTGCATAGCGTTGTGACTTTATTTTTATGCACACATGGGACTAGTCCTTCACCTAGTGACTTAGCAAAAATACTGTCGGGACAAAATTATCTGGAATAATAAAGCTAGGTGTTTGAACACCTGCCAAATAACTGTATTTAATATTAGAAGCAGAGCTGTAGCACTAAGTAAAGAGCCTTGTGCCTTTGATACACTATTTTTTCACATGGCCCCTTCTCTCTCTTTCCCCCCTCCCCAAGCCAAGATTCGAGGCTCACTTGATCCATCTAGAACCTTCTGAAAGTTTCAAGTTGCTCTCCAAATCTGTTCCCAGGATAAGGGAGGCTGCTTTGATCATCTGACAAGATGTAGTGCTTCTGATTTACACTGTTACTTAATCAGGAATGAGATAAGATAAGAGATAAGATATTTTTATTTCAAAAAGATCACTATCACAAGACCACAAAGGGCCGAATTCGAACTTTGGAGTCGACAATATAAATGGTTGCACTAAAACTGGCAAAAATGAAACAACAACCACGAAATAGAAAAATCATAATGAACAATCATTTAACAGTCAATAATTAAAACTGTAAAAAGTCAATTAAAAAGTTAAAAAGATAAAAACTGGTCAAACTAAACTTACACAAATACGAATCGGAAAAAGAATTAGAACGGACATAAAAAAAAGGAAGGGGGGGGGGGAATAAGCAAAGATATACAGAAAAAAAGGAGCGAGACATAAATGCATATAAATTAAAAGTGACACTAAGAAATTGTCAATAATCCAACTACAGTAAGTCAATAAAAGAGTTAAAAAATAAAAACTGGTCAAGAAGGGGGGGGGGACAAAAAGAGGGAGAAAAAATAAACTATTGGGACATTTTATTCATTTTTACTGTAATAAAGGGGACAAAAGTTCTTTAGTATATCGAAGTAACGCAGTGAATGGGGGACAAAACAGGGATGGGATCAGAAACAGCTCGAGACGGCCGTAATCTGGATGGGGAGTGACGTTTGGGGAAAATACTTGCCGTCCGAGGGTTTGTTATGGCATTTTTTGCAAAACGGAGGCACAAATTATTTCTTCGTCTCTCGAGGGTCTCTAGGTTTGAAATATTTAACAAATGCAAATATGGTATCATGCCCTCTTTAAAAATAATTCTTAGAGCTCTCTTTTGGACATTTTCAATTTTTTGTTGTTGCTTCATTAGAGAGGCCAGGGTGCCACACAGGATAAGCGTACTCTAATATGGGACGCACAAAAGAAATGTATACTTGTAGTAAATGTGATTGGGGGCAACTGAATTTATTTAAAAGTTTAAGGAGGGAAAGCGTGGAGTTTGCTTGTCGTAGGACATTATTTATATGGGCATTCCATTTCAAATTAGAAGAAATTGTAACCCCAAGGATTTTAAGAGATGTGACAGGGGTTTCAGGAGGAATAGGAGCAAGAAAAATGGGAAGGGATTTAAGGAAAGTTACTGAGACTGTTGCATATTTGGAAGGGTTAACTGTCATTTCAAGGGACGAGGCCTCACAGGCAATATCTTGGAGTATGCCTATTGGGTTGCTAAAAATGTTTTTATGACATATCTCTAAAACTGTCAAGTCATCGACAAATTTCCATCTATTGTCATAAAGGGTTGAAAGGCTGTTAATCATAAGAGAAAAAAGGAGAAGGCCTAGAATAGTCCCCTGAGGAATGCTATTAAATATGGGGAGATGATCTGAGAAACAATTTAGATATTTAACTGCTTGAGATCTATTAGAAAGAAAAGAAGCAATGAGCTTAACAAGGAAAGTTTCAATGTGGAATTCATTTATAAGTTTATCTATGAGTAAATTGTGGTTAATCAAATCAAAAGCTTTTTGAAGATCAATAGAAATTAGATTAAGCCGAGTGTTAGGTTTTTCAATTAATTTACCCATGGTATCAACAAGATGAATCAGGTAATGAGAGGTTGACGTGGATTTAATATTACCAAACTGTCTAAGATCAATGAGGGGGAGGACTTTAATCTTAAGCCAGTCTGGGAGAAAACTCATACAATTTTGAAAAAATCGAGGTGAGGGTAATAGGACGAGTGCCATCAAAACCAGGCTTCCCATTTTGCTTTTTGATTGGGATAATAAAGCCTTGTTTCCAATATTGAGGGAACTGTCCAGATGCGGTAATTTCATTAAACAGGGTGGATAGGGGTTTGAGAGGTATTCACTGAAAGCTTTAATCAGAGGAACAGGAATATCGATAGGGCAAATGCTTGATCGTTTTAGTTTTTCAATTTTTTTTGCAACATCAAGTGGAGAAATACGTGGGAGTGAAAAAGGATCAGAAATATCTGGAAATTCGTAAGATAGAGGTGGGAGACTCTGGACAATAGAAGCCAGAAACTTATTGAGGTTATTAGCTGTGGTCTTTGGAGGTTCATTTATATTAAAATTTAGTTGTTCTTGACTCTTGCCGGTAAGTTTTTTAATTTCAGAGTACCAGTTCTTTGGTTTATCATGCCACAAGTATTTAATTTTATTTTTATAATAGGCTCGGGCAGCTTTTCTAATTTGACTTTTTAATTCCTTTCTTAACTTATTTGCTTCAGCTACATTACCCCTCTTAAATAAGCCTATTTTCGTGCGGATTAATATTTTTATGTGATTATTTATGTAAGGTTTATCACTGGAGCATTTTTTCATTTTTTTTCTGGGAAACATAATGAACAGGAATCAATTAGTTTTTTGTGAAAAATTAAAATTTTATCATCAAGGTTATTAGAATTATAAAGGTCTGACCAACTTTCACTGGTCAGCTATGATCCAAAAGAAAAAGGCCTGTGTCACTGAGGGGACGGCAAATCCCAATGGAGGTAATAAAGGAATGTTCAATGGCTGAGGAGGGAGAAAAAGAAGACAATAGTGGTAACTGCCTCCTAGTGGTGGCAGTGCTTGCGGGGAGTTGTAATACTTACTCATGTTTGAACAAATAACATCCAGAGAGGTGTTACCTTTTGTAGTAGATACTTTAACCAGTTGTTTAATATTAAGAGAGGTGCAGATAGAGTCTATCCTCAGGTCATTCGCATCGCAAAGTAAGCAAATACCAGCGTTTGGATACTTTGATAACACAAAGTCAGCACTTATAAGAAATTGTTTTATAAATTTTCGTTTCTGGTCAATAATTTGGTTAGGGGACTGATAAAAGACAGCAGTTACAATTAAATTGAAAGGACGGGGAAGTACTTTCGGTCGAAGGCTCAGCCATAGAATTTCATCATAATCTGATAAGTTGGGGGTGGGGATGAGTTTAGGTTGGAGGTTATCTCGGACAAAAAATAATATACCGCCCCCTTTTGTTCCACAGAGGGTGATCTACAGGGCAAAGCTTTATAAACTGAGTATAATTACGGATTTTTAGGAAATCTGAGTTCTGGGACTGAACCTCTGTCGAAGCAATAATATTAATTTTACTAATTTCAGAGACACCTTTGAGTTCGGTAAGTTTATCACAATTCAGGCTCTCAGCATTGGTAAGTAGGAAAATTAAACCGATTTGGGTATTGGAATTTTTTTTCAATTTGGGAGGGAGTTATTTGGGGTTGAAGTTTATGAGAAGGATGCTGTGGGTAAGGGTGTGGTTTTGAGGCATTATTAAAAGGCGGGACTGGACCGGGCTTGAGAGAAAAGGAGGACAGCGAACAAATTATGGGAATATTATTAAGATGGGATGGAACTACGGTGAAATTCGTCTTACTATTTGAGGTTTTAGAAACTCTGCATGGATGTGTTACCTGTGGATCATTCTGCCTGCTTACTCTTAAACCAGAGTCATACTGGTAGGGTAGCCAGGGGGGATAAAGTGCAAGGGAAGGGAGAAAGGTTTCCTGGTGATCTGGGAATAAGTCAAATTGGGAGTGATCTTTATATGGGGGTTGGGGGGGCAAGATGATGCTGAGGGAGGGAAGTGCGGTGGGGGTGTCTGAGAGGGGAGGGGTTGGGTTTTTTTTGGCAAATAACGGGTGGAGGCCATAACCGGTCGGTAACTTCTTGGACGCACGAAGAAGAAAGGAGTCGAAAGGAAGTTGATTTTTGGGAGGAAAATGAGTGAGGGGGTTTGGGGATGGTCCGAATTGAGTAAAGTGATTGTGGGGGTTGAACTGACTGGGCAGGCGTAAGTACTTGGGGCGGGGGATTGTTTCGAGGGATGGGTTCCTGAGGCATACTGCGCTGTATCGGGTATGCAGGGGGATAAGACTGAAAGTCGAATGGAACACGAACTGGTGGGGGGGGGGGTCGTGAATACTTTCGGCGTCGCCCTAAAAAACGTTGGGTTACCTTGTTACCTTGACTGGTAACAGCTGGGACTGCCCAAGTTTGTGCACTTGTTTTTTGTTTGCAGCTCGATTTATTTCGTAAAAAGGAAGGAGGGACATAAATATGCAGGCTATCACACCCAAAACAACGCCCATTTGATGCTAACTTACATAAAGGAACATGGTCAAAATTACACTTTGTTTTCATACACTTGCCAGTGAGGTAAAAACGACATAAGTGCAATAACCAGCACTTCTTTTGGTCGCACTTGTTATAAAAAAATTGAGAACAAACTCTTGAACTAGCTTCATTTTGTTTTTTGAAGTTACGGGTAATATATCCATGATTATAGGGGCACTTTGAACCTAATTTACAATTTCCTTGCTTAAAAAACTTGCAATTTTTTATAACACTATTATCAGGAATAATTTTTTCCTGCAGCTTGCTCGGAGCACGATCATGTTCAAAATGACATTTATCACCTAATTTGCAAATACCTGCTAAAATTATATTAGCACATTTGCGCTTATTAGCAGAGAAGTTCTTATTATTAGTCAGAATCACTTCAGTACTTTCAAAACAAATTCGGGCATCTCTGATTAAGTTCTCAAGGTCAGGATTATAATTAGGTTGAAAAGAGGTGATATTGGGGTCAGGTACAATTTCTGAACTTATGTCACTCGTATTGGCTAAAGTTGATGAACTAAATCTTCTGCTTCCTTCATTAATATTCATTGAGCTTGGGGACAATGCTCTGTTTTTATGATGTAAATCTAAGGTGTTATTTGCCTTGTTTGTGATGGAATAATTTGTAAGTTCACTTCTTGAATCATTTTCATAAAATGACAAAAAATCTCTAATTAGCATTAACACATCCGTTAGCTTTTCTTTTAAAGTCAAAATTTTTGTAAAATCTGCTTGTGATGGGGGGGATGTCGTGACGCTGTCCGTTTGAACATATTTATCCATGCTGCATTCAGTGGTTTGGCATGATACATGCGTTGGACCTTCAGGAAGGACTTCAAGAACTTGGCACTGGGGTGGGACAAGTAAAATTGAAGGACCAACTGAACTAGCCTCCTGGGGCTTGTTTGATTTTTCTGTTGAAACAGAAAGCTGGCTGTGAGGAGGGTCAGAATAAGGAGTAGGAGTAGAACTACTTAGGGCACTTAGGATGCTAAGAGTTCTTTTTGTTTCAACTGGGGTACGAGGCATTCGAGCGAAGCCAGAACGGGGTACAGAAAGACCCGGAGAAGAAGTAAGGTTTACCTTGGATTTAGTGTAGCAGTCAAGGGACATCCAGGAGTTACTCCAATTAGTAATGTCTATCCCGGCACACTTTTCGGCCCCTGCGTGGAACCAAGAGTCACAATTTGCACATTTGATTGAGTTAGAAGTAACTCGTAATCTGCATTCTGGACAGTATTGTTTTTGTTTTGCCATTTGGACAAAGGTCACAATCACTGTAGCTTTGAACTATAGTTCTCATAGGGACAGTGCTGGGAAAACGGTCTGATGGATCGGTGGATCAAGTTTCTTATTTTGACCCATCATAAGAAGCAGCTGCAAAAAAAAATTGTTGGAAATTCTTTGGGTCAGTTTCTGGGTGAATCTTTATTATTATCTTTGTTCATGTTTCCTTTTGTATTCGGTTCCTCTTACCCCAAAGACTTACCAGGAAAAACAGATGCGACTGTTTCTAGGCCCTGGGATCAGGCCTCAAAACTTTTCTTTGTCATTAGACTCCTCTTGGTACAAGGACTCGCGGCTGCAAAGCTTAAACATATCAGGATCAAATCGGGATTTTGCCTATTCCAAATATGTAAATTTGAATAATTTATTTTATATGCAATAGAACTACAGTATCCATTTTCAATTTTTAAATGTGTTTTCGAATGGTTAAATTATCTTGAATGTTATAGCATACTGTATGAATTTCAATATTTAAAAAAGAAATTGGAATTATAGTACAGTTGCCGATCGTGCTCTTAAATTAGAACCTATGAAAATTTGCAAATTTATTTTATCTGTTTAATCGAATGTCTTGTGGATTGTCAATAATTTTGTTGAAAATTGGATGTCATTGATTGAAAGTCATTCATTCTGTTGGCAATTTTGAAACAAATCAATACAGAAGATTCATCAATATCTGTGAATGTTAGGTTGCTACTTGTATTGCACCAATCCCCTCCCTCTCTCACAATTTAAACAAGTGTGGATATGAGAATTGCCACAACCTTGTGTGCTTCTGACTTCATTAATATTATTCTTATTTATTAAAATATTATTAAATTGAAATATTAAGATATTTTAACATTTTCTAAAATTAATTTTCCTTATTAAAATATTAAATAGTTTTATTAAAATAATATTAATTATTATTAAAAATGTTTTTAATAATAAGCATACAAAACTTCAATAATATTATTCTTATTTATTAAAATATTATTAAATTGAAATATTAAGATATTTTAACATTTTCTAAAATTAACTTTTTTATTTAAATATGAAATAGTTTTATTAAAATAATATTAATAATTATTAAAAATGTTTTAAGCTTATTTTATTTCAGAGTAGGCATGTCTGCTTGGCTGGAAGTGAATGTTGAGACTAAAATGTCACTGAATACTCTAATAGAAGCTGCAAGATACCTTGAATATCGTGTAACAGACGATGGTAAGTTATTTTTCTCCCATGTTTATGAGGTAGTGGGGCAAATGTATAGTAAATAATAGCAAAAACTGCGGGAAAATAAACCTCTTCTTGCAGTTAGGTATTTAATGTTGTCAAAATATTAGACATTTTTTCCAAGGATTTATAATAATTTACAAAACTGTCGTGTAATTTTTCTTTTACATATTTCTTTTTACTTGAATCCAAAGTGACACTTTAATATCGCATCGGTTTTCACAAGTTAGTAAGGTCAAAGAGGAACTAACTGAAGACGGTTGCAGTTTGTTGGTGTCGCAAATACTGATGAAAATTGAATTAGTCCATCTCAAAATTGAAGAATTTGAGTTTTTTTTTGTTTTTTTTTAAGGGTATTGAGAACAGTTACGTATGCAAAATGAGAGCCCATGGCCTACTCCTAAATGTTTCCTGAATTTTATATCTACTAAAAGAGGCATCTGAAACACCAATGGGAGAGGGGGGGTAGAAAAAGAGGGTATGGGTGGCGTTTTGACTTCTCTCTGATCTCTTTTGACATCTTCAAAATGGCTACAGAACTTTCAATTTCCAATTGAATGAGAGTCCTCCGAAATTCTTAGGAATTTTACGAAATATTATAAGAATGTGCCATAAGTTACGAAAGTGCTGTTTAAGATTTGTTTCTGCCAGACCAAAAATAAATATGATTTTAAAATATCACATTAAAATTAATGATAAAATAAATATGACGTTAGCATTTTAAACAGTTCCCTTTGACTTCTTAAAAAAAAAATGTAGGACAATTAATAAAGCTGGTTATGAATCTCGGAACTCTTTACCTATAAATCGTGCAGTACGCTGACTTACAAAGTCACTCGGCTTTCAAAAGTCAAAAGACATTAGTTTCAAAGCACAGGATTAAGTTAATTGTTCCCTCCTTCTTATTTCTCCTACAAAGGTTGGGCCCTAAGACATTACAAACGCACTAGCTTTTATTGGCACAAAGTTTGGGGGAAATTCCATCAGCGTTTTGGTGGATGTTTCTGTGAACCTCCTCCCCCCCCCACACACACATAAAAAAGAAACAACAAACAAACAAAATATTTATTTTGTATACTCTTCTGGTGCCCACCAGTAATGAAAACAGGGTAGTGGGACATAATTAGACGAATTGGTCGAGCAGCACTCAATTATATGTTCGTCATCGATAATAATCACATCTTGAAGTGGTACCTGTGGTGTTATTATTCTAAATAATAAAAAAAATCAGATGAAAGTAAAGAGCGAAGATGACGCTCAAGATAAAAAAAAACATTGCTTCGTAATTTATTCAACCTATGAGTTTCAAATAAACTGGCTCAATTGCAAAAACCCTGCAGGAAAAATGGCTCTTTAAATTTTCCCATTTTTGTAGAATTCTGGAAAACTGGTGCTTTACTAAAAACAAAAAACTGTTGCAACATAACAGAATTAGGTGCAGGAAAATCCTTAATTAGCCTGCAGAAACTAAAATACTACTATATAAAGCTCTCAATTACAGGTCATGAAATTAATACATTTTACTGTACATTTTTTAGGGCCCAGCGCCCGCGGGGCGCTGGGCCTTGGAGTAGAGTGGAGGCCCGCCCAAGAAGGCAATCCAGATGAGACTGGTTTCCAATCAGTCTAAAACCGGTTCCGTATGATCCTCCAGCCGTGACCACAGCTGCGTTGCAGTGTTGTCCCACACATTTACAGGAGCTACCGCCTTGATATTGTCCAATTATTTTGGATCTCAACATTTAGGCCAGGAATTAAACGCGAAATTTGTAGGAGAAGTGGAGAAGCATGAAGAGCTGTGCAACTATAAACTTTCTTTAAAAATTCTCTAAAATGCGACATTCTGTAAAATATGATGAATTTTCTATCTGTCTGAGACAGTTCTTTTGCTGCTAAGAACAGACCAGACTGCATTTTTTTCGAGGGAGGGAGGGACCCAATACTCCCTCTGGACCCTATGAAAAGTATTCCTCGTCGGAACTCAACATAGTTAACCACACTGCACTGCTCAATTAGATGAACACAACTGATCCACAACCACTCGCGTCCGTGGGCTGAGACACGTTTCATTTGTGTCGTAAAGTGGTCGTAAACCAGTTGTAGGTGAGATTAGTTTCCAACCCTTGTCTTGAAACAGTTGCCCCATGGGCGATGGGCCTAATTCTAAAAAAAACTCAAGCACTCTTAGTTTTCGGTGCCGTGCTAGTTTTTCAGAATTCTACAAATACGTGGAACTATCAAGAGCCATTTTTCTGCACGGTTTTTGACAATGAGAATTCCAATGGTGTGCTTTTCATTCTCGATTCGATGTCAATTTCGAGGTATCTCATGTTTTTTTTTTGTAATACCCATAAATTTTATTTTCTAAATTACACTTTACAATAGAAATTAATTGAAATCTGAATCAGCTACAAAGGGCAAATATTTTCTCATTAGAAACTCTTTTAACGCTTTTTTAAACTTTCGATTACTCTGGATCGTGGTTTGCTCTCTAGTCATGAAATAGTGTGAGTCAAGAATAGCGCAACTCCACGTTAACGGCAAAATCTAATTGAGTCAATTTTGAAAATTGTGCCATCTATTCTTTTTTATATCTTGTTATAACAGGACTAAGATAAAATAGATGTCGCTTGTGATTTTATCTTGGGAAATGGCTTGGTTCTAATTTTTAACCCTTTTGAAGGCGAATTTCCAATTTCTGGGATAAATTGCTGCAAAAGAGCGGTTTCATATGCAAAAAAATAAAAAAATACGTAGATTTTTAGTATGTAGTTAGAAACTGAAAAGAAAAATGACACAAAACCGAAAAATGCTACTGGCCACAAACGAGGACTGGCAACTGGCCACAAATGATACAAAACCGCTCAAAAAACAGTCATTTAAAATTTCTTCTCTGACAGTGTGAAAGTTCTGAAATCATTCGGAGCACAATCCTACTTTTATATTTAGTACTTGAATCTTGTTTTAATTCTGCCTTTTCTTGTACTGGTACCAAGAAACAACAGTCCTTTTTTGAGGGTCGACCAGCGCTTGTCTTCACCTCTACTTGTTTATCTTAGCTACTGAAACGGATGGTTTGAAACAGAAAAAACTTAAGTGCCCCAAAAAGTTTAAAGTGTTCTATAGAGAATCCAAACATTGACTAGAGAAATCTATGAAATTTGGGAAAAGGCGCTTATACCAATGCCTGTTTCAATTTTGTTTTTAATACAGTCAGTAATTACATCAAATCAACGCATCAAATCTATTTGTTATATTCCTTAAATCCGTACGGTCTTTCGTCGTAATTTGGACTTTCATTCAGCACTATCTCTGGACACACTCAGTTTGGACATAACCTGAAAAAGATGAGCAAATATCAATGGACCTTAGACCTAGAAAATTATGAATGTGGCTACGGCAATCCCGGCAAGCGACGCGGTCCCCTTGGTGCGGGTGTCGGTAAGTAAGCAAGCCAACCATGCTTCGGCGTTCTCGGCAGGCGACGCGACTTCGAATATGGTGACGAAGTCGAAAATTCTACAAGCCACAAACCAACTACAGTCATAAAACGAGCAAAATCAAGAATAACTATTGGTTGTCGGAACGTCAGATCTGTTAAACAAGAAGCTACGCAAGCTTTCCTTGTCCATGAGATGGAGAAGTACAGTATTGACCTATTATGCGTTTCTGAGGCCAGAATCTCGGGTTCTGGCTCTACAGTAATTAAAGCACTCAAAACGTTACAACAGTTCCACTTTTTCTACTCTGGAGTAAACGATGACTCTTGACTCTATGGCCTTGGTTTCATCATGAACCAAATAACCAGAAACGCACTTCTTGAGTAGGGTTCTATTTCCCCTGAACGGCTAGGATTAGGCCTAAAGGAAGTCCTACAAACGTATCCATTCTCTCCACATACTTGTGATGCCACGGTTACTGCTAAGGATGGATTCTATTTGGAATTGCAACAACTGTCTTCCTCAGTTGCTGCACGAGACTACCTGATTATTGCAGGGGACTTCAACGCGAAAGTTGGTCTGTCTGATACCTCCACGCAAGTTCTTGGAAATTTGGGACTGGGGCATAGATGTGAAAATGGGCACAGGCTGGTAAACCATGCTTTGATGAATCATCTTGTTGTCACCAACACCATATTTCAGCACAATCCAAGCCCTCTACTGACTTGGCATTCCAACGACGGTGTTACTAAGGCCCAAATTGACTTCATTCTCGTCCGTCAACGTTGGAAAAGGTCAGTAATAGACTCTTGCTCTTATAACAGTGCAGGCACATACTCAAAATCAGGTTCTGATCATAAGCTAGTGCTTGCAAAAATCCTACTTCGTCTTGCATCTCGGAGAAAGAATAAATCGAAAGCCCGAATCAACATTGGTAAGCTGCAAGATGAAGAAGTTCGGCAAAATCTAAATATGGAGCTAACTTGAATGCAGAGGAAAACCGCGATCCTGAGAAAAGATGAGAGAGCTTCAAAACAGTGATGACAGAGATTACTGATGTGATCCTAGGCCGAACTAATGTTAAACGACAGCATTGGATAACCACCAGAACCCTGTCAATAGTCGAAGAATATAGGAAAGAGATGAGCGGCTCTATACATATCACGAAAGAGTTAAGCAGACAGGTCAAGTGCTCTGCTCGTCTATACCGCCGCGAAATGTGGGAAGAGACTGCTTTGTCTTTATAAAAAGAAGCACGCACTCGTGACACCCACAAAATCTACCAGGTTTTTACGGAATCAACTGGTAAGAAAGCTGCTGTGTCTGAAATTGTCAGAGACAGATAAGGAAAAGTCGTGAGCTGTCAGGAGCGTTTGATATATTGGAAAGATCACTTTCAAACACTAATTAACCAATCCCCGTCATCAATTCCTGGTTGTTTCCCCCATTGTGTTGAAAAAGAACCTTACTGTATCGAGCTAGTCGCCCCAACAAGAGCAGAAATACTTAAATCGATTAAGGCCCTGAAGAACAACAAAGCCCCTGGTTAAGATGGTCTCCCCCGGAAATATACAAACAGCGTCACGAGATCACAGCAGAGCAGCTCCATGGTATCCTTGGGGAAGCATGGAGGACCAACACTTTCCCAAAGGATTGAAAGACATCAGCTATCCTCCCTTTTCAAAAGAAAGCTGATAAAACTGAGTGCAAAAATTGCCGAGGATAAGTCTAATTGACATTGCAGTAAAAAATAAAATGGGATTATTCTCCTTAACCGCTTCAAGGGGGCAATGGAGAAAAGAACTCGTGAAGATCAAGCTGGTTTTCGTCCTGATAGAGGCTGCACTGACTCCGCCTCATTATCCAGCAGTTTGAAAGGTATAATTTGCCCCTGATTCTGATATTTCTGGACTTCGTTTCCGCCTTCGATTCGACCACTCACCAAAAACTTTGGAAAATTCTTGAAAGTGATGGAATGCTCCTAAAATTTGTCGAACTGCTTGAAGCACACTACAAGAGTTCAGTGAGCCGAGTTCGAGTTTATGAAAAAGAGACTGAAGAATTTCCGGTTGGGTTTGGAGCAAAAGAGAGTTGCGTCCTGTTTCCAACTCTGATCACCAACTGTATTGAATAGGCTCTTGAGAATGCACTATCTTCTTATACAGGAGTCCAAATTGAACAGAATCTTTAAATTGGAAAACATTGACTGCGATGAGGGTATCGGAATTCTGTCAAAACCAGAGAAAGCTCAAACTATGCTCGATGGCATGGGCAGATCGCATTGGCTTGAAAATCAGTACAGGGAAGACAAAATTTATGACAATAAATAATACTGATCCTGTTTTGTTAACTTTAAATCAAGTACAGTTGGATAAGGTCAACAGATTCACATACCTTGGCTCCCAGCGTTGTACTGATGGATCTTCTGACGCCGATATTCAACAGCGATTGCAGAAGGTTTAGATTGTCTTTGCTTCCCTTAGGAAACCGGCGTGAAATTAGTGTAAGAACTAAAGTTCGGGTCTACCTGGCTTTGGTTCGAACAATACTTCCTTATGGATGCAAAACTTGGTCAGTGAAGCGACTACAATAAAATGCACTGATGGTGTTTGAGCATACCTCTCTGCGTAGCATCCTCAGGCTACATATGAATGATCGCATATTAAACGTGGATATAGGACGGATCTGTAGTATCAAGAGATGCGTTGCCATCCCGATCAAGGAGCGTCGACTGAAATGATTGGGCTTTGTTTTACGGAGACCAACAGTTTACTTGCCTCGCCGAATCCTTCTAGCTGAGCCACTTAGCTCATGGAAGAGACGCCAAGGAGGACAGCGGAAAAGCTGGTGGAACTTGGTTAGATCAGACCTTGAACCTACTGGGGGGTTCAGAAAGTTTGGTCACAGATGGACAACTCAATGGCTCCCATTTGCAAAGCAGCTGGCATTACTTGGTTCAAACAGGTCTTGAAGATCCTTAATACCGGGCAAGGTGGAAAAGCCTGATTCCCGCCACAAGTACAAGAAAAGTACAAGACCTAGTATACGACGAGGCTTCTCATTTTTTCTTCTTTTTTTTCATCTCTTCTTCTGCTGCTAGCTTAGGTGTGACATCTGCAAGGTGGCTTGCGCGAAGAGTTTCAACTGTATAGATTATCTTCTTTGCTAGTGCTCCCACCACACAGAAGTAAGAAAATTGTCGAAGTAGACTTTAGCGTTTGTGTTTTAAAGACCAGAAGTAAGTTTCACAGCCACGCCTCTTCCTAATACGTAAGTGGGGGGGAGGGGTATGGTTGGCGCCGCTGCCTTGATAAGGCTAAAAATCATAAACACATCCGGGCAGTCCAGCCCGAACCCAAATTTTGAAACACACATTAATTGGTTTAAATACTGCTTACTGCTTGAGACTGGCTCTTCCCTTGATGGGCACCGTTGTATCGTCTACTGAGCTGTAGCCTATTCTTCATCAGCCACTGTTGCTTTGAAAGAGTCGTACAGCATATTAAAAATTCGCGAGTCTTGTAATATCAGGGCTTCATTGCTGAGAAGTGAACTGCAGACTTTCACTGATATTTCTGAACCTTTTTCTTGAAATATAGTCAGTAATCTGAGGAAGCCTAAGATTGTTAGACCAGTAGGTTTCAATCATTGGGCATGGAACATAGCTCTTGATAGTCAGGCTTCCGATGAAGATACACAGTTCTGCTGTTGTCAAATTGAGTTAAAACCCTTTCTTTGGTAATTCATAGAGGGTTAGAATCCTTGACAATCATTCCATGAATTTCGTCAGAAAAAAATTCCCTGAAAAAAGTAAACAGGACCAGATTCATTGCTAACATTGAGCAAGGGCTGACCATTACGGGTGAAAGGTGGAATTGACTCTGTTAAAGGATTATCGACATTAATTCTTCAAATCTGTGGTCTAGCTCTTGTAGTTTCATAGTTTGAGCAGTTTTATTGAGTTTTAGCTCTAGTGGCATTCATTCTATAATACTGTGAGGGACTGGGTTTTGATTTTCCAAGTGGAACTGAAGCATTGGGTACTAGATCAGCTTGTAACGTTGCAGTAGAAAAGACTTTTTGGACCCCATGCTTAGGCATTTCCTTGTATTAGTATAGCTATTTAGCTACAAACTTGAAAAGCAAGGGTTCTACTTGGTCACTTTCCTGTATCTCGACCTCCGCAATGATTTTCAGTCCTTTCTTGTTTAATACTATCTTTAGAGTCGTAGTTCAATAGTGCCAAAAGTGAATCAGTGAAAAAAAAGAAAGAAAAAAAACAATGATCCCTCTCTCAAATCTCTTAAGTACCAAGGAAAGTGAAAATGAATTGTATTGTTTGAATTGGTAACTTAAATTAATATATTTATCTTATATATAGTGTTTATGATTTGATTATCAGAATTTACGATTAATATATAGTGTTAATTTGTTTTTGTTTTCCTAGTTAATAGGCCTCTGAGCCCTTTTAGATTTTCTTTTTTATTGTAGAGTTTTTGATATTTTTTGAACAAAAGAACTTAAGGATATAATACATGGATATAATATTTTTATTATATATCTTTTATAATATCTTTTAATATATATTATATATCTTCAAAAATTAAGAAAAATCGGAAAATCCATTTTTAAAGAAAAGGCCTCAGTCTGTAGTTATGCAGTTTTCGGCAATAGCGGGTGCCACATTAAAAAAAAGGAAACATGAGTGAAAAACATAAAAAAAAACACATAGCACCATGTAGCTTAAGAGGATATAGCTCTCCTTTAAAGCTGCTGTCTTTGGAAATCAGCATATTGTTAATGTTTGATTTTTTACAGTCAAAATGCGTTGTCAAATTATCAAATAGTTTCGCTAATTTATATTCATGATACAAAGCGGCAACACTGACGAAATTATTACATTACCCTAATTTTGAAACAATCAAAAGAAAAATCTTAGATGATTGCCGTTTTGACGTATGAACAGGCCTAAGATGGGTCCAAGAGGGTAAAAATTGTTTTTATTCTGATGTACTTGTCCTTGGTACTTAAATATAATCCAGAAACAGTTATTATGTAGAAGAGTTAAGCAGTTAAATCAGATGAAAATCATTTAGCTAAGCCAAATAATTAAATAAATGTGAGACTATCAATAAATTCAGACAACCTAAAATGGGTGGACTTCTACAAACGCAACCAATCCTACGGTAACGTACAATTTAAAAAGTTTGGCTATCTTCCTTTACCTTTTGCCTGTAAGTACAATCTCCCACAAAATACTTGCCAGATATAACGTATAATTAGGTTTTTATTTGTTTTTAAATGAAAAAGTTCTAATTGGCATTCAACAACACGCTGAATTTAACAGCTTGTTCTGATACTTTTCCAAAAACACTATCTTTAATTTGGCTTTTTCGCGTCAATGTCACTGAGCGTATAAGTTATACCTGTTACAAAGTTTCTAGGTCCAGATATTCAAATTTGAACGCATTCTCTAGTAATTTTTCCTTAGGAGAAGGCCCTTTTATAGTCTCAATTGCGAAATTAATACCATGTACTGGATGGTGAAAAAAAAACGAAATTGCCAAATCAGACTAAATGGAATTGAAGTGCAAGTAAAAAATCAACTGTCCTCAAACGGCCAGCAGTTGGAAATTACTTATTAGAGATATAATTTCTTCTCAGTATTCGACCTATATTGAATTCCGTGTGAGATGTGTGTGAGTGTAAGAAACGTTACGGAAGTGAACATGTCACCCTCACATTTCTATCCTTCAGCTGTTCAATTACAACAGTGACACTAGCTGAGTGGTTAGAGCTTTGGACTTGCAATCTTGTGTCTATAAGGTTTTGTGTTCGAGTCCTGCTGTTGCTGATTATTTGGTTTTGAAAAGGGGTCAGCGGTGTGTCTGCAAGCTCAGTCAGTGTCGATCCAGCTCCCAATCGGTACCTGGAGAAATCTAGGAGGGATTCGGGATATGGGTAATTAACCCCTCAACCACATATTACACTCCCCTTTGAAAGTAGAGAATGAGGAATCTGTGCCTGCGCTATACGGTCCATTGTCTGCATGCGGAAAAGTTTTGTCTTAAGTGTTCAATCAACAAAACCTACATCTGTTAATTTATTCAGTTGACCTAGATGAGATTCACATTTGTATTTTACAACAAATCGGGTTCTGGATTAGTTTCTGCTGCTATTTCTGGTTGTATGTAATTCCTGGGCCAGGTTATAGCTAAGCGTGTCGATAAAATCAAAATTAGGCATGGCTTCAGCGCCAATTATGTAGCGACTGTAGTGCCCGTGCACAATTCCTCCAATAGAACAATGCTCAACTTTCAAGCATAAAATCTGCGAGTGACTAATCAGACTTAGAGTTACTACTAGGCAATAGTTGCAAGCAAGTTATTGTTGATACCAGCGTTGCCAACGCTTTGAAGTAAATTCTACCAGTTTTCTGACCAAAAGTGTGCCGCAAGAGAATGATTTGTACCATCTGAACAGACGGTTAAAAAGACTATTCTCTATAAACTAAAACTTGAATAGATATCTGAGTAAGAAAGGAGGAAGTAAAACCAAAATATACAGGGAATTTCGTATCGTATCAAAAAATTTCCAAATGTACCGCAATGTACCAGGAACTTTAAATTGTACCAAAAACAGTGCGCGTTGGTAACGCTGGTTGACACAAGCTATTGAACCATGTTCTTCTCGATTCAATTTTCCGCTTCTCTAGTACGGTTTATCCACATATGTGATTAGAGTGGGGCTCGGGTTGGTTCCTTTATCCGTGAAACTTTGTTACTAGTTGATTAGTTACGATAAATTTCCGGTTTTAAGCATTTGTTTGGTCTACGAATGTGATAAGAGTGTGGCTCGGATTTTTTCCTAAATTCAAGAAACTTTGGCCCTCCTAAATTAGTTTAGGTAAATTCTCAGTTTTTTTTTCACCATTATCACTTGATACCGAGAATACAATTTTTGGTTAACTGCAAGGAAAGAGAAATAAGATTTGCTTTTCTTTAAAAGGATAGTGTACCTTAAAGGATTACCATATCTCGTCCATTATAAACTTTTTTAGTTTATGTGGCCAAACCATTTATAATTAATTGGGCGGTCTTGCCATAACTTATAGAGCTTGGATAAGAGATCCGTTCAGTTCTAATGAAACATTCAGTTCTAATGAACCGTGTATCCTCAGAAAGTGTGAATTTTTGTTTTATCGATTGAACGGAGCGGGATTTTCTTTTTAAGTTCAAGAAAGGGTGGTCACTAAAAGTTTTCTAGCATACCTGCAAGTGAAACGCTAAAAATCAGCTCAAGGGAATCATTATTTGAGGGATTTGGCAGCTTTGGGAGTTCCATGTGGTGATACCCGGTTTAATTTTAAACCTTACCGAGGGAAGGGACGCAGATATCATTGTCTTTTCACTTGAATTTAATTGTCAAACCACAGATTCTCGATATCTGTCGATGGTGGCTGGTTCCCTAGGAGAATTCGCTAATTGACCCTTCTTCGTTGTGACGTCGGCCGACGCTGAGCGTCCCAATTTGTTTTTAAGGTTATCTTATCCTCTTAAAGTAAGATGGATATTTGACGCTATACACGTAAAAAACCATACTTTATAAATTGAACTATTTAAAACCCTGTTCAACATCTAATGATGGTGATGGAAAAAGGAGATAGAGGAAATTAATTTGCATTAAATAGGAATATGGTTGACTAATTCTTCCTACCCTGTTCTCTACTCATGAAATCAAAGCAGCGCAGTAACGATGCGTTATTGGTTCCCTGGAAACGGGCCCGACAAAAAATTAGAGAAAGGCTAAGTAGTTTTTCTCTCGACCACAAAAGGGATTGGAGGGCAAATCAGCCTCCCTTCCTTGCTTTTTCTGCAACCCCCCACCCCGCCGCTCGTTTATCAAATGATATTACATACAAATTTTGATTTAATCCTTTTTTCAGAAATGTAGAAATGTCTGATAAATACGCCTCTTGGGTCAACATAAACCCCACAGCCCCAGGGTCAATGGCCCCAAGACTATGCAAATTAATCTTAGTTTACAGATAGGTTTTATTAACAGAGCTCTTATGGATCATCATTAGGCCAAGATTCCCAGAGTCTCGTATTTAATCAGGAAACAACACGGGTACATCAGTGAATAAAAAGAATTTGTGGATCTTAGTTTTCAAAATATCTACAATATCTCGGGAATGGCTTAGATCAAATTTTAACTTTCAGGCCGTTTTGGGGAAGTGGTGTTAGAGCTCAGATTTTGATTTGTTGAGGGGGTGAGGTAGATTTGAAGGTACTATGTGCATTCAGGTCATCGGAACAGCATATCTGCAATATATTGGCGATGCCTTTGGAGATGCATTTAAAACTGGCAGGCATTAATGGGGAGAGGAAGGGACGGGACTTCAGATCTTATGCCTGGGAAGGAGGAAGGGGCTGAACAAATTCGATCGCTGATCTACCAAAACATTTTTACACTGTAAGCTCCTTTGGGACTTCCAATCTCTGCACAGTTAGGTAGCAACGGAAATCAAAAGACAATACTTGTTGCAAGGCTATCAAAATGGCGTATCTGCAATATGTTGTGAACAGCTTGGGTTATCAAGTTAATATCTGCGTTGTTTTACGTTTTCCGTCTTTTTTCTCCACTGCCCACAGTCTCGTTTGTTGTTTTTTTTTATTGAGATTTTTCTCTCTGTTGATTTTTTGTCATGGCTGGCCAGTTCGGTTGAAGATCTTTCAGTTATCAAGTTGAAGATTTCAGGGAGTTTTGTGAGAGGAAGTGACAAGTGGGGTTTATATGTTGACTTGGAAAAAGGCAGAAATCCAAAGACGCTATGTGCATTCAGGTTATCGAAAATTACAAACTTATCATTCAAATTTTGTGTTGCAGAGAAGGAAAGAGGTTAAGCAATTTTTGTGTCGAATCCACAAGATCTTTTTTCGCAGTAAACTCCTACGGAATAAATAATCTAAGCACAGCTAAGTAGTTAGGTAAATCAAAAGACACAATGTGTTTCCAGGTTATCAGAATAGTGTGTATGTAGTATCAAGGGGGGGGGATTGGGGCATCAAGTAGAATTTTCAGGGAGTTATAAAAGAGGCAAGTGAATACAAAACTGACCTGGGGGAGTGGGTAGAGGCGAATCAAAAAAGACTATGTGCATCCAAAACACAATATATAATGAACGGTTATCGAAACGCAATATCTTAGGAACTACTGGGGGGACGGAGTTGAAGCCTTCAGGTAGTGTGGGAGAAGGGAGGGGCAGGGGAACTTTTAAAGTTTCCGTTGGGGAGTGGTTAATCAGGTTTCTTCTCCGATCAACCTAAACATTTTTGGACAAGTTACTATAAGACAGAACATATTCACGGTCGAGTAGCGAGGTGAATAAAGCGATAATAAGTGTTTCTTGGTTATGAAAATGTTGTACCTGTGCTATCTTATGAACAGATTAAATAAAAAAAAAACTAGTTTTTTTTTAACAGAAAGTAAGGAGCGACATTAAAAATTAAGACGAACAGAAATTATTCCGTATATGAAGGGAGCTGCCTCCTCCTCAATACCTCGCTCTTTACGCTTAAGTTTTTTAGTGTTTTTGAAAAAAACCTTTTCATTGTTCCAATTAAACGAGCATACTGTTTCAGAAGTCGTTCATAAAGAATGGGGAGAAAATTTAAACTTGAGCGTAAAGAGCGAGGTGTTGAGGAGGAGGCACCCCCTTCATATATTGAATAATTTCTGTTCGTTTTAAGTTTTAATGTCGCCTCTTACTTTCTGTTAAAAAACTTATTTTTTTATTTAATTTCTGAATATTTTTGAATTAATGCAGGTTTTGAAATTAGCTAACCGTATATGAATAATTAAAACGAAATTTGCATATTAATTTTCTTTTTTTGGCTAAATGACTTTCTCAAAATTTTGATGGTACGAATTTGAGAAAAGGGGTGGGGCAGGGTGCCTAATTGCCCTCCAAATTTTTAGGCTCCTTAAAAAGGGAACTAGAACTTTTAATTTTATTAACGAATGCTTGTATGAACAGTAAATATACAAGGCCTGCGAATTTTTTCTCGAATCCTGGCTAACGATTTCTGAAACACTATGTTCGTCTAATTGGAACAGTGAGACGCTATTTTTATTATAATGCTGAATTAGCATTATAAGCCTATAGTTTAGATATATGTTCAATGACATCAATTTCCCGTTCTATCAAGTTTTGATTACTATTGAGCCGTATCGCTTGTATTTTTATTGTTTTTTTTTTTATTGCGTACATGTCATTCGCATATGAGGGGATTCTCCTCCCAGTCAATATCTCGCTCTTTACGCTAAAGTTCAAGTTTTGTTCGAATCACAAATCTCTGAATCGAAACGGCCGTTGAATTAGAATACATAGCTCTTTCGAAACTACTAAGAAAACTTAAGCGTAAAGAGTTAGGTATTGACTAGGGAGGCAAAACCCCTCATATACGTAATAATTTCTGTCGTTTTAAGTTTTAATGTTGCTCGTTACTTTCAGTTGAAAAAACTTGTTTTTTTTAATTTAATTTCTGGTCGTCTTTTAAATAATGCTGGGAAATCCGCCGCCCCCTTCATCGAAATGTCTCTTCCCCTAAGAAAGCATCCTCCCATGTAACCCCCTCCTCCGACCCCCCCCCCCCCCGCCACCAGAAGAAAATTCCTCATGAAAACGTCTGCATACTTCCCGATAACCAATACTATACGTATACAATGGGAAAAGTTCATATCTTGCAGCCCTTTCCCCGGGAACTGTGGATTAAAAGAAATAAAATAAGAGAATAAATCCTATTGGATAAATTTCAAAATCAAACAATTTTTCCAACTAAAAGGGAGGAGTAGCATTAAAACTTAAAACCAACCAAAATTATTCTATTTATGAGGGAGGTTGTCCCCCCCCTCAACATCTCAATCGTTGACCTGAAGCTTTTAAGTGCATTCAAAAATGTTGTTATTCTAAGTAAATGGTTTTTGTCTTTCGGGATTTGTTCTTATTTAGGACAAAATATAGAATAAAATTTGAATGTTTATTCAAAATTTTGTGTGAACAATAGTTTTGTTGAATAAGCTCTTAATGGTATTTTTAATACAGAATGTCGAGTGGACAGAGAGGGGTATTATTGTTCTTATGGATTGAAATTCTGTGCGACTTTTGATCTTCTACGCCGCTGAAGGGATTGAAGCTCTACAATAGGGTTCTCTGATGCTTAAATACATTGTATACGTGTGTTTAAATACATAGAAACATTATGGTTGCAGCGGTAGCTGCAACCTAGTAAAGAGCGAACCACAGCCCATAGAAACCTAAAGTTGAAAAACGTGTCTTGAAAAAAACCTGCCTTTTGAGAATAAATTGCCATCTGACACTTAATCAGGAATTGTAACTATTGTTTCTGTTAATCATAGAATTAGAAGTTTATTGCGAAAACAAATTAATGGTGATTTCAAAAAAGAGCCTGAAACCCCCTGAAAATGGCGTCAGTTTTAAATAAAAAGTGTACCAGTGGAATCAGCATGGTCGAAAACCTATTGTAGGATAATTATAGTCCTCCACTTTGAACACCGAGGAAAATCACTTTTTTGCATTGGTAGCACTGATGTGTCTCCTTTTTTTCCACCAGGGCTAGCGAATGACCAGAACATTATAGAGAGATGTTTAATGGCTCATAAGTTTAATTTGTTAGTGCCTTTATTAAGTGACCATATAGATTTGAGACAACTAGATCGCTTCCCAAAATGCCCCTCCTCTCGAAGTCGTCCAATGAAAAATTTTAGATGGCCAATTCGTTCAATATAATTCAAAGGTCCAATAAATATGGTTTTGATGATGATATGACCCTCCATAGTCGCTGGGGAAGGTCTGTATGTGGTATCGGGTGTACCGGTATCGGGCTTATTGGTATCGCGTGTATCGTATCGGGCATATCGGTATCGGGTGTTTTTTTTTCAATCATGGTTTTGTGCCTTCTATCATGGTTGCAGCAGTAGCTGCAGCCTAGTAAAGAGTTAACCACAGCCCATAGTAACCAAATGTTGAAAAGCACATTTAAAAAAAAAACTGCCTAATGAGAAAAAATTGCCATCTGACATTGATTTAGGAATATTAAATATTATTTCAGCTAATGTTAAAAGCAAAAGTTTATTGAGAAGACAACTTTTAGATGAGTTTGAAAAAGAGTCTGAAACCCCTCGAAAATGGCATCAGATCAAAATTAAAGCTACACTTTTGGAATAAGAATGGTCAAAAATCTCATAGTGGGTAAATAGAGTCCCCCACCTTAAACAACAAAGAAAATCACTTTTTTGCATGGGTAGCACAGATGTTTCCTTTTTTTCTTTTTTTTTAACCAGGGCAAGTGAGTTACCAGAACAACATAAAGAGATGTTTAATGGCTCATTCGAACGAAAATTAAAATTGCTAATGCCCTTTTCAAGTTACCAAAAAGATTTGAGGGCAGCTACCCTCCCCCAAAGTCCCCCTTCTCCTAAAGTCGTCCGATCAGAGTTATGCAATAGCAATTTTTTTCAGCATAGTTGAAAGGTCCAATAACCATACTTTTGGTGATGAACTGATACTCCATTGTCGCTGGGAAAAGGGCTGTAAGCAATCATTGTTTTGTGCCTTCTATAGGATCATATGAATAACCTGTATTTGCAAAGGCAGACTCCGATAATTCTTAACCAATGTCGTTTTTCCTATTGCGCCAAAAAAGCACGACTAACCCCAAAATTTGAGCGATTTTGAGCTAGATTTTTTTCTAATAATTTCTGGATAAAAAAATTCACTTTTGTTTTACATTTTCTTTTGGTTCCAATGCTCTTCAAAGAAACGATTTCATATATAGCCTAGTATTTGTTATTGGGAAATATTCGGGTATTTTCTAGGGTGGGATTGAAAGTTTCTGGGGAAACTTTCCAGGAGAAAATTTACAAGCGAGGATGGTAATTTCCTAGCATTATTTGAAAACCGTCACAAATATAAAAAATTCAACTGGAAGTAAGGAACAACATTAAAACTTAAAACGAATATAAATTATTCTCCTATATGAGGGGGGGGGGGGCTTCCTCCCAGTAAAAGAATAAAATAGATCATGGCAGTGTTTGTTCTACATTAAATTTAAATTGAAAACGAGCAAAGATTAATTTTAAAAAAAGTTTTTCTGAGGGAAGTAAAGAGTAAAGTTGAAACTTAAAACGAACAAAAATTATTGCTTCACAGTCCGTCTAACATGCATCGATAATATTAGTCCAAATAATCCAACTGATAATATTTACCGGTACTTGTTAAGAATCCAGAAAATACGGGAGAATGACTGCATCGAGAAAGACCGAGAGTTACATGGAAAACAGGTTTGTGAATTGTGTGAAACAGGTTTGTGAATATATATATATATATATATATATATATATATATATATATATATATATATATATATATATATATATATATATATATATATATATATATATATATTTATATATATATATATATATATATATATATATATATATATATATATATATATATATATATATATATATATACATGTATATAGCACTGGGAGCCTGGCGGCTTCGCCACCGAGCCCTGGCACTCGACAGGCTTCTATATATGGATTCTCATTGTCACTTGTCTTCTAACCACAGACAGTTTGAGCCTTTTCTTGATGTCATGATGTCACCACAAGTTCAATACAGCCACTCTGGGAATAATACGAATTCTTTTTTAAAACCGTGACCTATTTAGATCGTTCATATGGCCAGAAATGTCAATATCGAGCCAACAGTTCAAAATCATCGGGAGAGGACTCATTTGAACAGAAATTATTTTTTTTTTTTGCTTTTTATGTGACCGAAAAGATAGAGGGGAACTAGCTCCCTTTACGCGTCCCTTTTCTCTCGACGATTGTATCAGAAAAATTTTGAGATCGCTGTTTTTACAGCATAGTTTAAAGGTTCCAAAACTGTACCTTTAGATTGAAATGACCTGCCCCCGCCCCAGAGCCTCTTGGGATAGGTTCTTAAGTTATGGAATTTGTACATTGTTTATGTATGGTATTTGTTATTGAAAAAGTATACAGGCATTTTTTTTGGGGGGGGATGTACTTAGGATGTGACTCAATGGGGATAATTTTCTAGGGGAGGGAAATTTCCACTGGAAATTTTTTCATTGGGGGGATTAGACCGAATTTCCGTACAAAATATTTTTTACTTATCTTACTTTCTCCTTGCAAACAAAATTTTGAATATTAATATTTTCCAGACGGAAATTTTAAGCTTGTTTTGATTTCCGGAAAAATTCCATGGAAGGGAGGGATTTCCGAAGTGATCAGAAAAACGATTTGAGTTTAGTCTTTTTTCAAATGACAGTATGTTAAGGATAGTTTTTCAGGCTGAATCGTCTGCAACAAATTTTGCGGAGGGGAAGGTGGATTTTCAGCAAGGATGGAACTGTCCGGAAAGAATTTTAAGGTTTTTTTCGTGGGAGGGACTTTCCACAGAGAAATTTCCCGTGAGGAGAGGAATTTTTAATACTGGGTGGGCCAGAATTACCGACATTATTAAAAAAAAAAAACACTTAGAAATGGTAAGGAGCGTTATTGAAACTCAAGATGAACAGAAATTATTCCGTATATGAAGGGTTTTCCGCCCTCTTCAATACCCTGCTCCTTGTGCTGAAGTTTGACCGTTTGTCCAATTTTTTTTAAAGAACGACTCATAAAAGATAAATGGGCTTTCAAATGAGCTACTAGTCAAGCAGACATGGTTTAATCCATCAAAGAGTATGTGACCCCTGAAAATCACCTCGGTTCTAAACTAATTGAGTTTGTGCTCCGAATGTTGTCGAGTGACATTTCGTTTGAAGTATTTCATCTGTCTGATGAGAGCACTCTCAGTTTTGACATGAAAAGGAACCTCGTTCTAATTCTTTGGCCTTACAGACGGAATTGTATTACTTGGGCACTAAAAAAACTGGTTCTGTTAAAAAAGTCACAAAGTCCTGTAACAATGGGGCACATATTGCATTTTATGGTAAATCTATGGGACATTGTTTTTACTTAATAAAAACACTGTATGTGGCATAATAAGCACAAGCGAGACCAAAGTCCGCATGTATGTGATAAAAACATTTTAATTTGTCAGGACCCAACATAGATTCATAATTTAAAATAAATACCAGGTCTCGTATGAAACAGCTTGCTAAATATGAGCCTCTCAGAAACAATTTTTGGTGGCAAAAACAACCGCGCACATAGACATAGCAGGGGCTGTGTTGATAATCTTCTTTGAAAAACATATGGGCAATAGTATTAATTTTTAAAGACTAAAGGAAATACTCGTTTATTGACAAATATATTTTAGAAGAATGAATAGCCTTCATTCACTGAAAAGGGACGGAGGGAGTCTATATGTTTTTTTTTTGATAAATCACATTTATATTTCTAAACATTGACCTTGTTTTTATGTATCTTTACTACTAATACTACTAACAACTTACCGTAGTACCCAGCTGCCTGAAGTCAACAAAGTTACGCGGGCTCTTCCTCCATCCAAATATAGTCAAAGTCTCCCTCTTTGCACACGCCCAAGAGGTACCCATGTCCATTAAATATTTTCTTTATGGCGTCCTCCCATCCTAGACGAGGACAACCTGCTTTCTGTTTAGCCCTAGACAGTTGGCTGAAAAGAACGATCTTTGACACTCGGTCGTTCTTCATCAACAAAACGTGCCTTAGGCACCTCAACATTTTTTTCATTACAGCCCTAGAGAGCGGTAATGAACCCAACTTTTTGTATGTTCTATTGTTTGAAATATGGTCAGTCAGCTGGGTACCCAGAACAACTTTTAACAAATTTCTTTAATCTATTTCTTTTATGATTATGTATCTTTGGTATATAGTTAAATTTAAAAAAAGTTTTTTCACCTGATAGCATGAAGCAGCATTAAAATTTAAAATGAACAGAAATTATTGCTTACATGAGGGGGGTTGCTCCTGTCTCAATACCTCGTTCTCTACGATAAATTTTGACTTTTCTAGAATATTTTAAAAGGGTTATTATTCCAATTAAACGGCCCTTGTGTTTTATGAGTAGTTTTAAAGAACTGGGGCAAAAAGGCAAACTTCATCGTAAACAGCGAGGTATTGAGGAGGGCGCCACCCCCCCCCTCATATACGTAATATTTTCTGTTTGTTTTAAGTTATGATGTTCTTCCTTACTTTCAGCTGAAAAAAAATGTTTTTTTTATTTGATTTCTAATTGTTAAGAAATAATAGTGGAAAATCCGGCTTCCCCTCCATGGACAGTTCTTCTGTAAATTAGTCCCCTCCCCTCCACCAATAAAAATTTATACAGTCAACTTCAGATGAATTTTTTTTGTAGCGCACTTTCATATGAAAGAATATCTGTTTACTTTTAAATCATGCAGAAACTCTCCTTCTCTATGGAAAAGTTTTCCCACAAATACCCCATCCCTATTATAAAGTTGATCCCGGAGAAAATTTTCCCGAGACAATTTCTCCCGTGGAACCCCCCCCCCCCCCCAACGGAAAGATACTCTAGACAATTCCAACGTGGTGAAAATTCCCCTTAAAATATCTACATCTAAAATAATATCAGAAATAAGCATCTTATAAAAATAAAATACCCTTGGAAGCACAAAATTCAGCTTGTCACTAAGTCTTTTTTTGCCACATGAAATAACAATTCTCGAAATATCAATGAAATCAAACGTCAAAATTAACGCGTTTACTGGAGGCAAAGAAGAAAAAGCGCAAGGAACTCGCAAACTTGCAAAATCCCATGCGATCTGGTGTTCATTTAATAATATGTCTATGTGACCCAACACTGAATGAAATATTTTGAATATTCGTAACACCCAAAGTTGATCTTTCCTGTAACTTGATACGTCTCTGTGAAATGCGTTTGCCGACAGAAGTCAAATCTCCCCTCCTGTAACTTGATATGATCTATCATTGTTTGGGTTCTTGGGCGCTGGGCAACTGGTTTTGTTAAATAAAAAAGTCTTTTAACAGTGGGGCACCTATTACATTTTATGGTAAATTCTTGGGACATTGTTTTTCACTTAATAAAGATATTGTATATTGCATAATAAGCCCAAGCGGGGCCAAGTGAGGCCAAAGCCCGCATGTATGTAATACAAGCATTTTAATTTGTCAGGAGCCAACACTGAATGACATATCTCGAATATTTGTAAAACGCAAATTGCCTCTTTGTGAAATGCGTTTGCCGACAGAAGTCAAATCTCCCCTCCTGTAATTGATAATGACCTCTCTTTGCCATATTCACCTTGCCGACACAATGCACTTGCCTACATAAATTGAATATCTTTGTGAGTAGTAGGATTCTTTTGTGCATGCCCATATTATCTGTGATTTTCGAACTTTAGATATGATACTTTTTTAAATCACTATTTGAAGAAGAAATGGACTGTAAATTTCCTGTGCTAAATGTAATGGTAGTATCACTGACCACATTCAAATTGAAAAGCTCGGATTTCTCCCTGGAAGGAGCACCACAGATGTCTTAGTTAGACTAGAGAATCTGATCAAACAAAGCTTCTAAAAAGGAAAGGCAGTACATGTAATATTTTTCGAAATGGAATCAGCATTTGATAGAGTAGATATCAGGCAACTAATAAGAAAACTATCTGTAATGGGCTTACCAGACCTACTGGTAAATTCGATCCACCAATTTTTGATGGGTAGGGAGGTCCAGACCTCCCTGGGGGGCTCCTTCTCAGAGTTTAAGAGGAAAGCCTTTGACATTGGACTCCCTCAATGGGCTGTTCTAAGTCCACTTCTCTTCTCAGTTTATTGTCATGATATAAGCCTGGAAAATGTTCTTGGAGCAGAGCTCTTTCTGTATGCTGATGATGTTGCTGTTGCAGTTGTGGGGAGAGACTCTATGCTTACAGTCACCCTCTCAAAAAGCTGTAGATATGCTATCAATTTGGGCAAAAAGTAATAATATGGTTATCCCCAGCAATAAGTCAGTCAGTGTGTTTTTCCACAAAATGCATAACCGGGATGCTTTCAAACCACTGGTGAAACTGAATAGCCATGGGATTGTGGTTGCAGAATATGCACGCTTTCTGGGAATTGTATTTGACCAAAAACTTACATGGAAACCCCATCTGGATGAGCTGATTGGCAGTCTCAAACAAAGACAAAACTTCATTAATGCTCTCTGTCTTGGAAGAAGAGGAGCCTCCACAGTCTTTGCTTCAACTATTGTCAAGTCAGTGGTGATATCCAAGATAGACTATGGATCTGCCAAGAAATATCTCCTCAAGAAACTTGACACTACCCTCCATGCAATCTTACGAAGAGCCCTTGGCTGCCTAAAATCAACTCCTATTGCAGCTATGTACTGTGAAGTGGGGATCCAGTCCCTTCACTCCAGAAGAAAATATCTTCTTGCAAGATATTTTGCAAAAAAGATAAGACTCCAGAACCACATTATCTACAAAGGAATCATTAGCCACCACAACACTGATGTCCGCTACAAACCAACAGAGATGCCCTCTTTTCAGAGATTCCTTTGCCTTCCTTGCATGGAAGAGTTCATAGAAAATGGTAGGCTGACTGTTAATTTGGATGATGATTCTCCCAGCGCCTCCAAAGGAATTGGGGAATTGATTATTCCTAAGATCAGCATTGAAAAAAAGGAAGACCTCCCCCAAGCTGTGATGAAAATCATATTCCTGGGAAAGTTTGCAGAATACCAGGACTACATCCAAGTTTACACAGATGGCTCTAAGACAGAAACAAAATGCAGCTGTGCAGTAGTTATACCTCCCAGGGCCTGTCTCTTTCCTACCGTTTACCCCCCTACCTGACAATTTTCTCTGCAGAACTTATGGCACTTAAGTTTTCTCTTCAAGCCATAGCAAGCCAAACAGAGACCAAAAATCGGAAGTATATTGTCTGTACTGATTCACTGTCAGCTCTGGACTACCTTTCACACCAGCAACACCAAGCAAGAAATGTTGCCATGGAGATTGAAAATCTGACTACACAACTTGCAAGAAAGGGTATATCAGTCCTATTTACATGGGTCCCAGCACTCTGTGGTATAAAGGGAAATGAATTAGCAGACCCGGCTTCAAAACAAGCCTCCCATCTGGGTCTGATCACTCAAACCCCTATTACTGGACCTGAATTTCTGTCTTCAATCAGTTCAAAAATTTTGGAGGAAGAAGAGGCTTGGCTCTGTTCTGTCCATACCCAGCTCCTGGATCTGTATAATTACAAGCAGCCGTCAAAAGAAATGTACCTCTCATTTTGCGTCCTTTCAACTTGTCTCTTTCGTCTTAGATGTGGCCATGCAAAGACAAAATCAACACTATTCCATTGGAAAATGACCCCTTCCCCCAACTGCGACACATGTGGAGTGTACGAAGACATACGTCACATCATCTTCAACTGTAGAAAATATGAAAAGGAGAGGGAAATACTAAGGAATTGCTGTGAGAGGGCATTTAAAGCATTCACAATGTGCTCTGTTCTGGGAAATCACATGTCTCCTTCTTGGGCTATACAACTAACCACAAACCTTTTAGGTTGTTTTGTTAAGACTTGGTTAATTCCCTATAAGGTTTTTTTTTTTTTTTTTTTTTTTACACCCTTATATTCGGTAATTTTATATTAATAACAATTTGTTTATTTTTTACATTTATGAATTTCATAAAAGTTTTTTTTTTGTTTTTTTTTTAGTTGGCGTATTTGACAGGAAGGTTATATATTTACATTATTTATTTAATTTTTTTGCAATTTTATTTTAATTGTTTTATGACAAAGCAGTGCTGAATTGCTCTGATTCTTGTTTTTTAATGCAGGCATTTGCTAGAGGTGAATTACCCCCTACCAATAGCACAATAAGGGATACCTGACATGGCTCAATGAATATTTACTAAAGTGACACCCAAGCAAGATAGTGATTACAAAAGGCACAGAATAATCGAGTGATACGAACGCATATGACCGATTGGTTAAACGCGTCAAACCCCAAACAACAACAACAACAATGCTAGTATATATTTTTCAAGTTGAGAGCTAGGGGTTGTCAGAGCTGGGCACTAAAGTATTAATGAATGTGGGGTCTCTGGGCACTAGTGAGCGCTGGGCTGTAAAGTATCATTGGTTAGTTTCCATACTTATGTGTCTAAAGTATTAGATTCGCATCATATTTTGGTACATTTCATTATGATTGACCTAACTTCACTTCGTGAGTGTGGTCAGATTACAGACAAGTACCCATACTTTAGTCTATAGATCCATCCCTGAAAGTTTCATTTTCCTAACCTAACCACATTCAAGATGGCAAATAGTAGCTCATCTAGAATTTTACCCTTATTTCTCATGAGTTTCTCCATTGCTTGATTTTGTGAGCATTAGTTTATGTACTGGTACTAAGTTAAAGCAAGTGACACATGGCAAAATGCATAGCCTAGGAAATAGGCTATGTAATTTGGGCTGTATATTTTGAGCAGTTCATGTAAATGACCTAAAAATAAAGTGAACATACCACTCAATGCCCTTTTTATGCTGTTTGTTTATATAATAATTGCTTTTGTTGCAAATTCAATTTTAACCTAACCATTCCAACCTTACCCAAATAAATAGCCTGTATTATATATTTCCTATGTTTTTTTTTCTTGATTATGCCACTGTAAATGGAATTTACAGAACAACAGAAGAGAAATGTTTTTGATTTTCTATCCAACTTAATTGTGGCAAATCAATGCCTATAGATTATATAACTCTAAAAAAATGGATTTATAATCAAATAGGCTAGTAAGTTTGAAATCATTGTTTTAACTTTTCTTTTTTTACCCAAAAACTATAGAAAAAATTATTGTTTTCAAGAATTCAAAAAAAGGCTTAAAATTGAATTTGCAACAAAAGCAATTATTATGTTTGGAAAGAGCATAAAAAAGGCACCAATTGGTATGTTCACTTTTTTTTTTAGGTCATTTATTTTAACTACTCAATATTTACCATTTAAATAGCAAGAAAGACCCCACTGCCTTTCCATCATAAGGAATAAGTAGAACAATAGGGAAATTTTATATAAGACAGTGGAACACAACTTTAAATATCTTGACCCTATATCCAAGGGCTGTCATCAGCAAAACAAATGAAGAAAAAAACAATATAAAATAAACTCACATTAAAATTAAATTGTTAAAACAAAAAAATACAAAACAGCCCTTGCATCATTACTTCAAGGAAGTAATGATGCACTATTTAACATTTAGGATGTATATTTACAAATTTTGAGAGTTGATGGTAAAGTATTGTGGAAATGGCTTCAAAATGTGTCAACGATGATTCATATATATTTTGAAGTAAGAACTGTGGAAATTTGTAGTTTTCAAATTAATTAAGCTAGGATGAAAGTCAATACATCACTTGATGTCTTTTCTTATGCTTTTTTTGAAGTTCAAAATTGTTTCTAGGATAGTTCCATTTTCAGCCCTAAATGGGGCCACAAAATGCATGACTCACACACTTCTCATTTATTAATCTAAGAGTAAAAATTTGGTTAATGCATCCTCTACCCTTCCTAAAACCACACCGTCCTTTTCTCAAAACTGTATCTATAGCACCTCTAAGTTTAAAAAGACCATCATACAAAGTAATTTCCTTCCTATGGAAACCAGGCTAATGCCTCTGTATTTGCCACACTCACTTACGTCACCTTTTCTTATGAAAAGGCTCAATTACAGCTGGTAAAATTGCTAGAAACTTCCCCTTTTTCAAAAATCATATTCATAATTTTAAGTAATTTATCTCTAACTTTAAAACCACCATATTTAAAAAAAAGTTATTAACCACACTGTCGGAATTTGAGACCTTACTGTTTCTTAATCGTTTTATAAATGTCTCTAACTCTTCTTCGCAAAATAGACCTTCCTTCACATCCAAAGTCTCACAAACTTTTTCATTCTTTTCCAAATATTTTTCTATAGCTTTACCCCAGTTTAACACATTCTCAAAATGTTCAACCCGTTTCTCTTTAACACTTCCCTTCATATTAAATAAGAACTTAACATCTTAACTGGAACAAGTCCCAACTGACTACTTCCTCTCAATGTTTGAACATGCAAATACAACATTTGCTATTATACCGTCTGGCTATGTATTCAAGACCCTCGGTAATTGTATTAATAGCGTCCACTTCATACCATCTGAATTCATACTTTAGTGTATTCTCTACTTCCCTTAATTTTCTCTTATTCTTGTATGATCAATCACTAATATACGTCTCGTACAAACCCCTCCCCTTTTCTACCAAGCCTAAAGCGTATCCGATAATATTTCTAGCTGCCTTTCTAACTTGCATCCCTAGGACACCATCTGGTACTTCCTAAATATTCCATCCCTACTCTACATTGTCGAATCTTGGACTCTTCAGTTTAATATTCAACTGCTCCTACTAAGCTCTTTTCGACTTTTCATTTTGGAGTGTACCAACACCATGGCTTTCCGGAAAGTAAATACCCTACCTAAGTTTCAGTTTAAAATTAAGTCTGGAAGCTACTACATGGCGATCTTGAATTCTATCATCAATGACATCTCTCCTGTACACCCTAGTAACTTGCAGCAATCCTACCCCTTTTCCAGCAACAAGAGTCGACGTTTTCACAAGTAGTCTCAAGTCTATTACCTCCAACTCATTATATATTCATGCCTACAAATGTTATACTGCAATGGGGAGATCGACTATAATAGCTAGAAAGAGTTTAATCAGCCTAAAACAAACAAAACCCAGAAGAATTATTTATTAATCAGAATCCAGTGCAATGCTATGCCGTTGACTAGGCTGTAATTTCCTCAAGGGACACCACTTTTCAGGAAAACTCTGAACCCTCTTTTGAAGTCACGGTTCTGGTTAGGCAAACTAGTGAAAGATCCACCCTGACGCAACTATGAGGCCAGGCAAGCAAGGTACCCCATTCTGAGATAAGGACGGAGGAAGTAGATTAAGACAAAGCCAAAAGCCTATAACATTTAAGAGCACTGGAATGACTTATTGATAGGAGGATCTAATTCTAGTACTTTGGCATTATATTGAACCAATATTATTTCGGTGTTCGGACATTAACTACTACAAAAGACAAACTTTGTTCACGTTTGTTTAGACAATTTAGCAGTTGCCGAAGTGCCTGAGAAATATTTGATTCTCTTACAGAGAACTTAGAGAAGAAAGCTCAACTCACTTTCTTTTAATTCATTTGTCAAAACCTTAGCCAGAAATTATGTTTCTTATTGCAAATCGATCCTAGAGCTAAGACATTTCACACGGGAAGTGTGCATGCCAAAGTTACTTTTTCTGGCCTTGGTCTTTTCAAAACTGAATCTCCAAACTAAAACTGGTATTCGAAACAGCCATAATAGGCCCGTAACACAAGCAGATTATAAATTCTCTTTTATCTAGAACAAAGATATAACAAAGAAAAATTCATGACAAGCCGACCATGACACAAAAAAATTCAAAAGAATTAAGATTTGGCTAAGGCAGAGTGAACAGGATTTGAAACCAATTGAACTTTTCCATCAAAAATCTTTCTAAAACCAAACTATGTCTGCCTTTAAAAATTAAAGTAGAACATTTTCGCCTTTTTTTTAGGGGGGGGGGGGGGAAGATCTTATAAGCAAGAATGCTCTCAACGCATCTACCTTCTAAAATCAGAGAAGATATTATTTTATCCTGAGATTTTTTATGCGAGATTGTATGCAGGGATGTGCAAAAGGTGGAGAGACAGGTGTCTTCCAAGGAAATGTTTAGTTAAAAACAATCATTATTCATAGTTTTTACTAGTTTTGTTTTGTCTCACAAATTTTTATTGAGAAATACGTCTGAAACCCCGCTAAAGATCCTTTTCTGTTAATTAATTTAGGTTCAAAACACAGCAAACATAATCTGTTTCCTCTAACATAACATATTTAAACTAATATTATGATCTTCTAACGGAGCTTGAAACCCTTATCCAGATGATAAAAATTAGACTTCTGTTTAAGATCCAAAAGTAAAGACCGAAGCTCTTGCTCAGAATATCGAGAATACCCATAACAAGCAACAAGATAAACCTTTAAAGCCTTTTTTGCCTTTTTAAAACCTTTTGCCTTTTTTGGCGGTATAGTTGATAATAATACAATCTATATTTTAAGTTAATACCGTAGCACTGGCTGTTTGGGAAGATCCACACTTATACAGTCATTATTTTAGAGTTCCTTGACATCTTGAAACGAGAACACAAGGAAGTTATAATCAAAGTTAGTTGCTTTTTCTCCTAACTTATTAATACTAGAGTGATTCTACGAAAATGTGAACCTCCTCGATTGAGGTTCGAGGTTTTCATAAGAAAACACTTAATATAAAAGATAAAAGCGAAGAGTGAAGCTCTTAGTAGATTGGACTAGCGGAAAAGTGTGGCCAACTGTCTTCATCACAGACAGCTTGGGGATACGAAAAATTGGCGGTAGCCCTAGTAAATTCTTTTTAAGGAAATATATACAGTTGCATGGGTCTACGGGCTCTTTAACAAATTACATTCTGTAAATGAAAATGACAATAGAAAAACTACATGCTCACCTTAGCCAGCGCCCTCATAAGAGGTTCGTTATACTGCATACGACCGGCAGTATCAACAAGAACAACGTCACGCCTTGTATCTCGGGCATAATTAATGGCTTCAGCGGCAATTCCAGCAGCATCTTTACCTGTAAACGAAAAAAAAGAAAGAAAGAAAAAAACCTTTTAAAATTAAGTACTAAAAAGCAAGACTATCTCCTGTTTCCTTCTTGACGACTTGTTTAGTTACATTTCGCCATCTAAGGAAATTGTGTTTCTCATCCAAAGATGGCAATGTCATCTAAATACATTTAATATTATTTTCCGAAAGATTCTGAATTTCAAAAACGTTAGTGCTCTGCATTCTTAATTTCAGATATTATTTGCTGAAGAAGTTTTTAATCGAACAGAACATCGGTATAAATTGATATAGCAGAAATTATTTTAGAATTAGTTCATTTTTACGATCCAGTCACTTTAACAGTTTTATACTCTCCACCTTCTTATTGGAAAAGTTGTATCCAATCACCAATTTGGAGCCTTCACTCCGAAGGTTCTAAAGCCTATTGCATCATTTGCGTTTACAAATTTCATTTTGTATTTATAACACTGAAAAATGACATAAAATAAGAAATAAAATCCTAAATTGCTGAGATTTCCAGGAATTAATATAATTATATAAAAAATATTCAGTTTATTTTAATTGTTTTTTTCCAGTTATTTTGATGATTATTGTTATTTGTTTTTTATTTGTCGTTGATGTTCTTAAAAACTAAAGCACACTGTTCAAAATACATAAAGTTTTATATTATGTATATTTCTAGACATTATATTATGTCTAGTTATTTACTTATAGGAAACTGTTAAGCGGCATTTACATGTATGTCTAACAAGACTTTCAAGCTCACACTTCTTAGGCCAAACATCTATACTCACGCAGCTACTTTCCGCACGTAAAATTTGGCGCTTGGCTAGAACAAGTTGCAGCCAATAATTTAGTCCAAGGGCTTAGAACGTTCGGATTAGGATTTCAAAATCATTCAATACAGAAACTTCTTTTGCCTACATAGTTATTATTTGTCTAAGAATGTCATATAAATTTAAACCTGGTGAGGGTAAATACCTAAGTACACACCTTTCCAGATATCCATCGTTAGGTGTGAAAGTATAGCTTGACTTGCAGGTAGACGTTGCTTTATCAGATAAATCCAGTTTTCATAGCATAAGATTTGGAAATTCGATAGAAGAAAGCAGGCAGTGTAGATGGCCTACACAAAAGAACTTGCATTTAAAAATACATTACTGACTGCAGCGCTAACAACGAGAGACTTGAAACAAAAAAAAAGAAAAGAGAACAAGGGCAAAAAGTTGACAGATGAAAATATCTTGAGAACTTATGCTATGAGATTTGAAATATATTCGAAAATGGAAGACAACGATGCCATTTTTTTATAGCACTGCATTTGTTACTCCATACAGTCATAGAGCATAAGCCTAAAAACATAGGAAAACAGTTAAATAGACAGTGCAGAGCCTGGACTAGTCTTATAAAATTAAGCTATTTAGTGGCATTCCTTCGGAAGCAAAATCTTTATGGAGACGGAAAACTTGAATCCCAATAGCATTGGTTGACAAAATAATTTTTATTTCTCCTATAGGGTCCTTCTCACTTACTTTGTATGTTTACAATTGCGAGCAGATTTATATCAAGCAAGGAAATAATTCTTTAAATTTATAAGTAAAAGAGTTTCAAATTTCTGATTTTAACAAATCATTTGAACATTTTAGGATTTATTCTTTACTAATACGACTTTTTATAACGAAACCAAAATTGAATCAAAGTTTTTCTAATACACGTGGTTTGCGGGCGGTTATTTTTCATTTAATCTAATGGCAAAAAAAAAAAAAAAAAAAAAAAAAAAAAAATTTAATAGGGAGAATTTTTATTCGTATAAAACTTAATTTTGTCGTTTAAAAAATTCGTAGAAAATAAGGATTTTTAAAATAACCAAAATTGAGGTTCATTTTCTAAATTATATGTTTAGATATAGATTAAAGATCTTTAGATAAAGATCTATATAAATCCAAAGATAAAAAATAAAATTCAGTTCTAAACAGGATTTACCATATCCTTTTTCGTAAAGTTGTACTATATCTCTCCCATACTTCTTTTTGTGTATCTCATTTGAAGGGTGAACCGCGCAAAGATGATGAACATGAGTTCTCAACTGTTCCACGGCACCAGCACGGAATGTATCACAAGCAGCAATCAAAACACTAAACTCATTTTCCAATAGTCAGAAACATATCTATGAAAAAAAAAATCCATCAAATACTTTGAATATGCAACTAGGGAAAAAAGAGACAGGGAGATGTGGGGGAGATAAAGAGGGAGGACTGGGGAAAAAAATGAGAAGACTCAGGGGAGAGAGACAAAGGTGGGGGAGAGGGAGACAGAAAGAGAGAGGGGGAAAGAAAGCGAGAGAAAAGATAGAGGGAGAGAGAGGAAACACTACAACAGGATACACACACAAAAATCAATTTTTCGTAATTATTTTTACGAATTTTTAGAAATAAAAGTAATTTTTAGAAATAAAACAAGACGATGACATTACTGAGCCTTGAATAACCTCATTCACATTCTTTCTTCGAGCCTTTTTTGTGTATTGGGACTATTGCTGCCTTGCACCACTGCTGCGGGACGTGTCCAGTAGACCAGGTGGCTGATACAAGACTGTGGTATAGGTTGACAACACCTTCTGAACCAACATTTATCAGTTCAGCAGTGACACCGTCTGGCCCCAGAGCTTTGCCTCGCTTTAGGGATTCTATGGCCGCTTTGATCTCGCTTCTAAGTGGGGGTGGAGGGGGGTCTCGATCTATGATTGGGAAGGAGTTTAGGACATTTGGGTCGGTCATTACTTCAGGGTTCAGTTTCTCCTCAAAGTATTCCTTCCATCGTTCGAGCTTCATCTTGGCATCATTGATGTTGTTCCCTTGCTTGTCTAGGATTACGGGTGTTGAGGGATCTTTTTTGGAGGATAGCTCGCTGACGGTTTTGAAGAGCTTGTGGCTGTTACCTTTCATGAACTGGGTTTCACCGTCCTTGCACTTTTCGGCAATATGGTTGCAGAATGCCTTCCTGATTTCACGGTCAACTTTCCGTTTGAGATGTTTTGTAGGTATCTCGGCTGTTTCGGTCAGATTTGTTGTTATGTAGGCGTTTCTGGTCACATAATCGAATTATTTCATAAGTGATCCAAGGCTTTTCGTCTTCGACTTTTCTACTAAGGATGTCGCTTGCAGTCTCGAGGATTGCAGAGGTAGCATGTTCAGCCAAGCGATCGATCTCTTCGGGAGTTGCGAGCGGAGTGGATGTACTCAGGAAGCCACGGAATTTTGTAGACAGGCTAGAGTTGTATGTGGGGTCTCGGAGGAGTCCCGTTCGGAATCTTGGGATTTTTGTGGATTTTGGGAGACATTTTAACCTCAGCTTGAGTTTGGACATAAAGAGTGTGTAGTCCGAGTCAAAATCTCCACCGGGCAGTGAGACAGTGTCCATTACAGATGACTTTCAACGTTTGGATATCCGGACGTAGTCGATCATATTTTCGGTGACTCCATCAGGGGATCTCCATGTTACCTTTCGGCGGTGTCTGTGCTTAAAGGCGGTATTGGTGATATAGAGTTCAATGTCCCTGCAGAAGTCAATAAGCCGTTCTCCCCTTGCATTAAGACGGCCATGTCCCTGTGGGCCCATGACATTCTCTCGACCAGCATAGCAACTGCCAACTATCGCATTAAAGTCGCCCAACACGATAAGCATATCATTTTTGGGGATCTGGTCATTGACACTTTGTAGCTGAAAGTAGAATTGGTCGCACTCCTCTTCACTTCGGGCTGAATCCGGGGCATATATCTGGACGACTGAGAGATTTTTGATGGGCCCTTTCAGGCGGATGGTCGCTATTCTTTCCGATACAGGAGTGAAGGTCATTAATGACGTTTGGGCGGCCGGAGAGAGGATGAAGCCGACACCCTGCCGATGAACACCATCAGTACGTCCCGACAGTAGGAAAGTGGTTCCAAGGATGTTTTCATCTCCGATTCGAGGAAGGTGCGTTTCATACAAACCGACTAAATCCCACTTGTATCTATCAATCTCTTTCAACACCAGATCCATTTTGCCAGGCTTAGCTAAAGTCCGAGTATTTAGTGTACCAATATTGAGAGTGCTTTTCGCCAATATTAAACTCTCATCTCGTCTGGGAGTCGTCCTAGGCCTATGATGGTCGTCGGCTTCCCCGTACGCGGTAGCAAATTCATCATCATTATTCACACTTATCAAATCGCAAAGGTCGTCGGTGTCCCCGGACGCGGTAGCACTTCTACTTTGATCTTTTGAGCCTGTGTTCATATTTTGGAAAGATATGATTTCTTGGCTGATTCATTGACTCGCCTTTCTCGCCTTGGCTCGCCTTTCAAACAATGTTTTCTTTAAGCATTGCGACCCATCGAAAACCAGACAGAGAGCATTGAAATATTGATTTTTTATTATTATTTTTTCAAGAAATGTGATTAAATAAACAATTTTTTCAAAACTAAAAGTAGGAAGTAACCTTGAAACTTAAAACAGTATCAAAACTCTATCCAAAGTAGTATCCAAACTCTTGTTTGTAGAGAAACTATATGCGTCTTGAACAATTTTAAAAAGAACTAATAAATTAAACTGAAAATTTGACGTATAATGATATTAATTGCTGAAAGCTCATCAGTTCAAAATTTCAATATAATTTTAATGTTTATTTTCAATAGAAATGAAAATTTTGAAATAAAACTGGTTTTCAGTAAAGCGCCATTGACGCAGTAGGTTTTAGACTTTTATAGTGAGGGAAGGAGGCGATCACTCGAAGTCTTGTTTGTAGTGATTTTTGTTCGTTTCAAGCTTGATTTGCATATTCAATTTAAGTTTCACTCGTTATGTAAGGGTAACAACGCCTTGGCATTGCTCAATAGAACTGAACGCTAGGAGTTCCTATCTTAATTTTTATAAGTTGGCTATTTTTTCGTGTATTTTTTAATTACCTTATTTTTTAATGTTTATATACTATTAATTTACTTGACATACATTTTTTTTTCGCCTTTCAAACAATGTTTTCTTTAAGCATTGCGACCCATCGAAAACCAGACAGAGAGCATTGAAATATTGATTTTTTATTTTTTCAAGAAATGTGATTAAATAAACAATTTTTCAAAACTAAAAGTAGGAAGTAACCTTGAAACTTAAAACAGTATCAAAACTCTATCCAAAGCAGTATCCAAACTCTTGTTTGTAGAGAAACTATATGCGTCTTGAACAAGTTTAAAAAGAACTAATAAATTAAACTGAAAATTTGACGTATAATGATATTAATTGCTGAAAGCCCATCAGTTCAAAATTTCAATATAATTCTAATGTTTATTTTCAATAGAAATGAAAATTTTGACATAAAACTGGTTTTCAGTAAAGCGCCATTGACGCAATAGGCTTTAGACTTTTACAGTGAGAGATGGAGACGATGCCTTAACTCTTGTTTGTAGTGATTTTTGTTCGTTTCAAGCTTGATTTGCATATTCAATTTAAGTTTCACTCGTTATGTAAGGGGAACAATGCCTTGGCATTGCTCAATAGAACTAAACGCTAGGAGTTCCTATGTTAATTTTCATAAGTTGGCTATTTTTTCATGTATTTTTTAATTACCTTATTTTTAATGTTTATATACTATTAATTTACTTGACATACATTTTTTTTTTTTTTCGCTTTTCAAACAATGTTTTCTATTAAGCATTTCGACACATCGAAAACCAGACAAAGAGCATTGAAATATAGATTTTATTTTTTTTTCAAGAAATGTGATTAATTAAATAATTTTTCAAAACTAAAAGAAGGAAGTAACCTTGAAACTTAAAACAGTATCAAAACTATCCAAAGCAGTATCCAAACTCTTGTTTGTAGAGAAACTATATGCGTCTTGAACAAGTTTAAAAAGAACTAATAAATTAAACTGAAAATTTGATATATAATGATATTAATTGCTGAAAGCCCATCAGTTGAAAATTTCAATATAATTCTAATGTTTGTTTTCAATAGAAATGAAAATTTTGTCATAAAACTGGTTTTCAGTAAAGCGCCATTGACGCAGTAGGTTTTTGAATTTTATAGTGAGAGAAGGAGGCGATACCCAAACTCTTGTTTGTAGTGATTTTTGTTCATTTTAAGCTTGATTTGCATATTCAATTTAAGTTTCACTCGTTATATAAGAGGAACAACGCCTTGGCATTGCTCAATAGAACTAAACGCTAGGAGTTCTTATCTTAGTTTTCATAAGTTGGCTGTTGCTTTATGTATTTTTTTAATTACCTTATTTTTTAATGTTTATACACAATTAATTTACTTGACATACATTTTTTTTATCGCTTTTCAAATAATGTTTTCTTTAAGAATTGCGACACGTGGAAAACCAGACAAAGATCATTTAAATATTGATTATTTTTTTTTGTTTCAATAAATTTTATTAAATAAACAATTTTTTCAAAACTAAAAGTAGGAAGTAACCTTGAAACTTAAAACACACTGTAATTATTTCGTATGCAATGGGAACTGTCACCTCTTAAACTCCCCGCTCATTAAGCTAAAGTTTTTTAGTGCTTTGAAAAACCTACTTTTTCTAATTCAATGGCTCTTTTGTTTCCGTAAGTCTTCTCAAAGAATTTAGGGGAAAAAAGTTAAACTTCAGAGTAAAGAGCAAGGAGTCAAGAAGAAGGCAGTCCCCCTCTCATAAGGAGCAATATCTGTTCCTTTTAGGTTTCGAAGCTGATCCTTACATATGAAAAAAAAACTAGTTAAAAAAAAAATAATTTCTGATTGTTTTTCAAATCATGCAGAGGCCTAAACAAAATAAAATGTTGGGTAGAAGCCCCTTAAACACCTGTTTTATAGTTGTAAAAAAGTATTTGTCAATAGATATAAATTGATCAGTACTACCCTACTTTTTCAGTTTTTCTACTTAAGAATTAAAATATTGGATTGTAATTTAAACTTTTGACATTATTTGAATATAGTGTCAAAATTTGCAATGAATTGTATTTTGCTCAATTTGTCGATATTAATATATCTGCTGCAAAATTTCGGATGGAGATTTCCTGGCGGGGTTCCTGGCCGACCTTTTCCATCTCTATGCCGCTAAGTATGGGAATATAGTATTTTATGCTGTATACAGAAAGATTGTAATTAATTCCGACTCCCTCCCCTATCTTTTTCTACATTTGATGGCCCATGGAGAGTTAGCAGTTTGGGTGTTAAATTGTGCTCTTTTATGCATCTGTCCCCAACCTTGCCTACATAATGAATTTCCCCGTTCATGATAGCTGATACGCAATTACACAACGCTAAAGGCTAGTTAAAGAAAGTTAATCAATTTAATTCAATCCAGTACTTCCGCTAAACGGCATTACTTCCTCTGCTAAGAATCATTTAACTTTTTTTTTTTTTTTTGGTACTTTTAAATCGATCAGCCTCTCCGAATTTTAAATTGATCACGAATTGATACGCTTTAGAGCAAAGTCGCAGCTTGGTGCCTTAAAATGGCAGAAGACAACACTTTCCCCTGGCACCATCTCTATGGTGACTTGAAAAGAACTTTAATTTACATTCTGATAAGTTCCCTCCAAATTCTCTAGGACCTTTGATTTCATACGAGCATCTGTTGGAAAAGAAAAACAAAAATGAATAAACATCCATCCGCCGTTTTCCTTCTGGAAAACAAGTTTGTAAAGTTTCACATAATGTAGATTCCAGCTTGAAACCTCAAGGGTAGGGTTCTCTATAATCTATATCTATATAATCTACAATAATAAAGCAATTTCTGCTAAAATTGCTTGATTTTGCGATCACCCTTAAGAATCAAACAAAAACAAGTAATCATAGATCCACAACTTTTCTTCTGGAAAACAAAATATAAAATTCCACATTTTGTAGATTGGAGTTTGAAACCTCTACAGTAGATCTGTTGCATGGTTAAATAAAAAAAAAAGTTGTTTTTAACTGAAAGTAAGGAGCGACGTTAAAACTTGAAACGAACAGAAATTATTTCGCATATAAAAGGGGCTGTCCCCTCCTCAGCGCCTCACTCTTTACGCTAAAGTTTTTTATTGTTTAAAAAAATAGAGTTGTGAGAATGTCAAACTTTAGCGTAAAGAGCGAGGCGTTGAGGAGGGTACAGCCCCTTTCATATACGGAATAATTTCTGTTCGTTTTAAATTTTGACGTCGTTCCTTACTTTCTGTTAAAAAACTTTTTTTTTATTCAATTTTTGAACGTTTTTGAATTAATGTAGGTTTTGTTATTGTCTCACCGTACATGAATAACTGAAACACAATCTGAACATTAATTTTGCTTTTATATAGTATATTAGCTTTCTTAACGCTTGTTTAGTTTTATTTACCTAAGTTTTTATGAGTAGTAAATATAAGTAGGCTAGCTTACGGATTAACTTACGTAACGACCTTCTTTATTCTTCTTTTTTTGATACGCATATTATAGGGTTTGAACCCTAGCCAATACATTGCTCTTTAAGCAAAGGTTCGAATTTCGTTCAAATTCTTTAAAAATGACCCCTTAATCACGAAGGCCTTTAATTAGAACAAATAGCACTTGTGAAAGTACTGAAAAATCTTTGGGTTAAAGAGCAAGATGTTGGCTAGGAGGTAAACTCAATCATATGCGTAATATTTTTTGTTTGTTTTAAGTTTTCATGTTGCTCCTTAATTTCAGTTGAAAAACTTGTTTTACTCTGTCTCACAACTTTATTTTTTAAAACAATAAAAAACTTTAGCGTAAAGAGCGAGGCGTTGAGGAGGGCACAGCCTCTTTCATATACGGAATAATTTCTGTTCGTTTTAAGATTTAATGTCGCTCCTTACTTTCATTTTCCAAAACTTTTCTTTTTTTTTATTTAAAGGGTGCTAAACGGGAGTTTTGGGGGGGGGGCCGCCCCCCAACAGGGGCTCTTAATACCTGTACGGTTTAATGGTAGAACGGGTAACTCCGCCTCTTTAACTCTGTATAAAAAGTATTTTTTTTAAAATACTTTATTGACGGGTGTGTATAGTTTATTACTTATTATTGCTTGACTAACTGTTAGCTGATCGTGTCAGGAGTTAAAGTTGGGGGCTGCCGCCCCCAAACCCTCCGCTCTTGAACATTCTTGTGTTAAGGCTTTTAATTCCTGAATACTCAAATCACGTCGTACAGGGTGCCTCCTAATCCCTGTACGTTTTAAGGTTCGAACTTGTGACTCAGCCTCTTTAACAGCCCCCCAACTGTGCCTCCTAATCCCTGTACGTTTTAAGGGTTGACCTTGTAACTCAGCCTCTTTAACTCTTTAGAAAACGTGTTTTTTTTTCAAATAATTTATGCATGAAGAGAGAAGACTTCCAAAATGTGGTGCACAATCAGTTGCACCTCCTAATCCCTGTACGTTTTAAGGTTCGAACTTGTGACTCAGCCTCTTTAACAGCCCCCCAACTGTGCCTCCTAATCCCTGTACGTTTTAAGGGTCGACCTTGTAACTCAGCCTCTTTAACTCTTTAGAAAACGTAATTTTTTTCAAATAATTTAAAAAAGAAACTGAGTTTCTTTTTTAAAGTTTAAATTCAATATATAAAAAATTTGCTCTGACTGTGACTCGAACCCGGGTTTTCCACCTGACAGTCTGGAGTATCAAACGCTGGACTAAAAAGACACAATTGTAATTTTTTTTTAGTAAATGTAATCTATGTTTGACGCACGCAAATTCCCACAAAACTTGATATTTGGTTTTTAGTAAACAGAAAAAGAGTAATCAGATGGAGCTGAAATTTCAATGATGAACTCCCAGGCCTTAGAGTACATTATCCTCAGAATTTCAGCCTGATCAGACAACGTAAAAGGGGGGTTGTGGTGGGAAAAATTAACATGAGCTATTATGGGAAAACGAGGTTTTTAGTAAATGTAAATTCGGGGGATAAATTTTTCGGTATGAAAATATCAAAAGGCCCTAAGAGGTCAAATTCTGCTTCGAATGAGTCCTCATTCACCCGGATCAATTGCAAACTGTGGCTTGTAGGCGTGGATAAGAAAAAAAAGAACTGCTGACTTTTAAGTGGCGTTATTTGTTTTTTTGAAAACAGGGAAAGAGTGATGTGAGTAAGCTTAAATTTCGAGGATAAGCTTCCAGGCTTTAGTAATGATTAACCTATAAATTTCAATCGGACAATTGTAAAGGGGGGCTGTGGTGGGAGGGTCGAAATTTCCAGCCCAGTTTACCCCAGGAAGATAAAGTCGGAAGAGGATGAAATTTTGCAAGTTTTTTAGTTTGAGCTTGGGCTACAAAATGCAATTACCGCCGTCTCTCTGTAACCTCTAGGACCTGAAATCGCTTAACATTGTGGTGGGTCGCCTCTTTATAGAGGCACAAGTGTGCCTCCTTGACTCCATATATAAAAAATCATTGAGTTTAATGCTACCCATTAAAAGTTACGAGTCTGAGAAAATTTGCCAAATTTTATACAAAGTGGGAAACAAAACATCCCCAAAAAGTCGAATGGTCTTAATTAAAATCACATCTTCAGATTCCGTATATCAGAGAATCCTCTGCAATAGGATTCTCTGATATACGGAATCTGAAGATGTGATTCCAAGCATCTACATAAAAATGTGGAATTTTGCATTTTTTGCCAGAAGAAAGATCACGTGTGTTTATTTGTTGTTGTTTTTTTATGTTAAAGTTACGCAATTTGCCCATTGTTCACACATACTATCAGTTATTGGGAAATATAAAAAAATTCCTATGGGCCATATATTAAAGTTGCTGCGGTTAATAATCTCATAGATGGATATGGGTCTCGGTCGGGTGGTGCCGCCTCACGGTGGTCATTGCCTCGATCAGACAATTCATTGGATCCTTCGGGGTGCTCTTAACCGAGTGTCCTGGGTGGCCGATACATTCACTTTAAACAAACTAGAGTGCTTAAAGCAGGTGCACCGTGCCTGAAGATCACAGCTTGGAATTATGGATTTTTTTACGGGGAATATTTCAGAGGAAATTTTATACCGAGGGTGAGGTAAGGAAGGAGATCACAGATGTGTGTTTATAGCTTGTTTTTTTTTTATATTAAAGTTATGTGATTTCCCCGTTGTTCACATATACAATCAGTTATTGGGAAATATATAGAAATTGTTTGGGGCCTATTTTCTCGGCTAAAGGATATTTTTTACTTTCCCAAGGGGGGGGTAAGGAAGAGGATTTCCTGGTATGATTTGAAAAACGGTTATCAATTAAATTTTCAAAAAAATGCATTTTTCGACTGAAATTGAGGACCAACATTAAAACTTAAAACGAACAGAAATTATTCTGTACCTTCGCTCTTCACGCTTAATTTTGACTTTATCACGTTTTTTAAGAAAGACGGCTCAAACACAAAATTTGAGTTTGAATGAGCAATATGTTCAAATAACTTCAAGATTTTAGCATAAAGAGCGAAGGTTGAGGAAGAGATATCCCTCCCCCTTATATACGGAATAATTTCAGGTAATTTTAAGTTCAAATGGTGCTCCTTACTTTCAGGTTTAAAATAAAATGTTTTTCAAATTAAATTAAAAATGAAACGAACGAAAATTACTTGGATTCTAAGGTAACTTTAGTGAAAAAAGACTTACATATTTAGAACTAGAATATAAAACTACATCTTTACGTGAATAATTCTTTTGTAAAATATTAGTTTTAGGATTTTGCTTATACGAATGGGGTCACACTTGGCTATTTATAAGCAACAGGATTCATTGTGAATTTGAGTTTTGCAGCCACCGACCAAGGAGCGTCAATAGACTCAAGGATAAGTTGATTCATTTTATTAGTCTACCAAGCTTAATAAGTTCGCTAAAATATTTCGTTATTTTTCGTTCTTGTCAGCATTAATATTTATAAATCCTTAATCCATTACTTTTTTCTAATTAGCTTATGACTTAAAACAAAGATTTAAGAGAGAAAAATTCAAGTTACGTGGGTGGAAATCTGAGAGGAACTACGTGACTTCTCATATAATTTAATTTTCTTTTTTTGTCATCCGTAGAAGTATAAAAATTCAAATTCGATGTAATTCTTAGTCATTTCTTATCGGTAAAACAATGGATACACTCATTGCTGCCATATTACTTAGCATCCTAGCGGGTAAGTGCTTAATAGATTTTTCTTGTGTTGGCCCATATTTTTTAAAGAAGGGGGAAAGCGTGACTTCACGTATGCACAGGTTTGGCTTTAATGGATAGGGGACAGGCGGTTTCCTTTAAGTATTTCAAAGAGTATGAAAAAGTTGCTGACACTGTCATCATTAGATTAGTTTTTTCCGTAAGAATATTAGCACAAAAATTGAATAGTTTGTGGGTTAAAAGTGCAAAATGTACACCATTAATTTCAAAATTTCTTATAACTCTAAAGCAAAGCTTTGAGTGGTGGTGCCACATGTAATAGACTTGTATTATTTACAGTAATTTCAACCCCAAAAAAATATTATTTCCCTAATATTGATTAACATTTTATATAAAATTACATTTGACATTAAATTTATATAAAACATTTTATATAAAATTTTGACTGACATTTATATCTAAACAGGAATACTTTTACAACGAGCCATCTAGAAATAGATCAGCACAATGTTCGTTGAAAGTTTAAATTAATCATTTACTCAAATTTCAATTCTTTTTTGGTTTCACTTATTTATTGATAGTGATTCATGTTCGTTTTGCACTTGAATTACAATTTGACTTTATTCCCGCTAGTGCTAGGTTTAATGTAGGTTTTTTCTTTGAAAAAAAGTTTATTAGGAAAAACAAGTTTCTGAAATTAATTGAGACCGGTATGAAGAGATTGTTGGTCCCAAGTCACCTTTTCATCAAATATAAGTAAGGAGGGCAGTGGTTAATATCCTGACATGCACAATTCATATAAATATTTCCATAAATTCCAAATTGTGCTCAAATTAGTGAGGTCTTTAATAATAATTTTAATAATAATTTCATTTCTGATCGTTTTTTAGTTAATGCAGCTTTTATTTTGGCTCGCCGGCATTGAATAAGTAAACAAAATTTGCATAAAAAATTTAATTTTCTTTTGCTAAATGGCTGTCTCTAAATTTGGTTCTGACGTAATTTACAAATTAACTTACGTAATGAACTTCTATATTCGTATATTTTTCTTCTGGCAAAAAATACACAGTTGCAGATTTTTGCAGATATGAGCTTGAAACACTTTTAAGGGATGTTTCCCCCCTCTTTAAAAAATCAGGTAAATTTTCTCAGGCTCGTAGCCTTTGATGAGTAATACTAAACTTAATAAAATTCATATATTTAGAATCAGCATTATTAGCCAATTCTTTTTATACATTTATTGACATAAAATTTCCGTTTTTAAAAGTTTCTTTTAATATTGAGCCGTTTAGCTTTTTTTTTTTATTGTTTTTTTTTTATTACGTATTTGTTATTATTTATATGAGGGGGTTCTGACCTTATTCAATACCACACTATTTACGCTAAAATTTAAAAAAAAATTTAATTCACAAAAATCAGAATCACAAAGGCTTTTTAATTAGAATAGATAGCTCTTTTGAAAGCGCTAAAAAAAAATGTTGCGTAAAGAGCGAGGTATTGAATTGGGGGAGCCCCCCCTTATATACGTAATAATTTATGTTCATTTTAAGTTCTAATGTTGCTTCTTACTTTCAGTTGAAAAAACTGTTTTTTTTTATTTAATTTCTGATCGTTTTTTAAACAATGCTTGGAAATCTGGCGCCCCCTTCATAGAAATGTCCCTTGCCCCAAAGAAACATCATCCACGGAAATATTCTCCCGAGTAACCCCCTCCTCCAACCCCCCTATCAGAAATAAAATCCTTCCTGAAAAAATCTGTATACTTCCCAATAACCAATACAATATGTAAGCAATGGGCAAAGTTCATAACTTGCAGCCCTTCCCCTGGGAACTGTGGGGATTAAGTCATCGTAAAAGACATATTTATTAGATTTTCAACTATGTTGAACAAAGTGGCTATCTCAAAATTTTAATTGGGTGACTTTGAGAAAAAAATCAGTGTGGGAGGGGGCCTAGTTGCCCTCCATTTTTTTTGGTCAATTAAAAAGGGCGATATAACTGTTAATTTCGGTTCCAATGAGCCCTCTTATGATATTCTAGGACCACTGGGTAAATACGATTACCCCTGGGTAAAAAAAAAAAAAAACAAATAAACACGCACCCGTGATCTTTCTTCTTGCAAAAAAGGCTAAATTACACATTTTTGTAGATAAGATCTTGAAACCTTTACAGTAGGGTGCTCTGATACTCTGAATATGATGGTGTGAATTTCATTAAGGTTATATAAGTTTTAGGGGGTCTTTCCCCCTTTTTCCGAAAATCAGCCAAATTTTCACAGGCAGGTAACTTTTGATGGGTAATATTAAACTTGATGAAACTTATATATATGAAATTAGAATTAAAATTTGATTCTTTTGATGTATCTATTGGTACCAAAATTCTGTTTTTTAGAGTTTCGGTTACCATTGAGCCGGGTCGCTCCTTACTTACAGTTCGTTACCACGAACTATTTGATCGCAAAATCAAGCAATTTTACCAAAAATTGCTTTATTATTATAGATTATATAGATAAAGATTATAAAGAACCCTACCCTTGAGGTTTCAAGCTGGAATCTACATTATTTGGAACTTTACAAATTTGTTTTCCAGAAGGAAAACGGCGGATGCATGTTTATTTATTTTTGTTTTTCTTTTCCAACGGATGCTCGTATGAAATCAAAGGTCCTAGAGAATTTGGAGGGAACTTATCAGAATGTAAATTAAAGTTCTTTTCAAGTCACCATAGAGATTGTGCCAGGGGAAAGTGTTGTCTTCTGCCATTTTAAGGCACCAAGCTGCAACTTTGCTCCAAAGAGGACCAATTCGTGATCAATTTAAAATTCGGAGAGGCTGATTGATTTAAAAGTACCGAAAAAAAATATGTTAGATGATTCTCAGCAGAGGAAGTAATGCCGTTTAGCGGGAGAACTGGATTGAATTAAATTGATTAACTTTCTTTAACTACCTTTTAGCGGTGTATAATTGTGTATCATCTATCATGAACGAGGAAATTCGTTGCGTGGGCAAGGTTGGGGACAGATACATAAAAGAGCACAATTTAACACCCAAACTGCTGACTCTCCATGGGCCATCAAATGTAGAAAGAGATAGGGGAGGGAGTCGGAATTAATTACAATCTTTCTGTATACAGCATAAAATACTATATTCCCATACTTAGCGGCATAGAGATGGAAAAGGTCAGCCAGGGACCCCGCCAGGAAATCTCCATCCGAAATTTTGCAGCAGATATATTAATATCGACAAATTGAGCAAAATATAATTCATTGCAAATTTTGACACTATATTCAAATAATGTCAAAAGTTTAAATTACAATCCAATATTTTAATTCTTAAGTAGAAAAACTGAAAAAGTAGGGCAGTACTAATTAATTTACATTTATTGACAAATACTTTTTTACAACTATAAAACAGGTGTTTAAGGGGATTATACCCAACATTTTACTTTGGTTAGGCTTCTGTATGATTTGGAAAAAAATAAGAAATTAATTTTTTTTTAAACTAGTTTATTTTTTTCAACTTAATGTAAGGATCTGCTTCGAAACCTAAAAGGAACGGAAATTGCAAAATCATATCGTTCGTTACCACGAACTGTTTGATCGCAAAATCTAGCAATTTTGCCAAAAATTGCTTTATTATTAGAGATTATATAGATATAGATTATAAAGAACCCTACCCTTGAGGTTTCAAGCTGGAATCTACATTATTTGGAACTTTACAAACTTGTTTTCCAGAAGGAAAATGGCGGATGGATGTTTATACATTTTTGTTTTTCTTTTCCAACGGATGCTCGTATCAAATCAAAGGTCCTAGAGAATTTGGAGGGAACTTATCAGAATGTAAATTAAAGTTCTATTCAAGTCACCATAGAGATGGTGCCAGAGGAAAGTGTTGTCTTCTGCCATTTTAAGGCACCAAGCTGCAGCTTTGCTCCAAAGAGGACCAATTCGTGATCAATTTAAAATTCGGAGAGGCTGATCGATTTAAAAGTACCGAAAAAAAAAATGTTAAATGATTCTTAGCAGAGGAAGTAATGCCGTTTAGCGGAAGTACTGGATTGAATTAAATTGATTAACTTTCTTTAAATAGCCTTTAGTGTTGTATAAGTGCGTATCAGCTATCATGAACGAGGAAATTCGTTGCGTGGGCAAGGTTGGGGACAGATGCATAAAAGAGCACAATTTAACACCCAAACTGCTAACTCTCCATGGGCCATCAAATGTAGAAAGAGATAGGGAGAGGGAGTAAGGATTAATTTCAATCTTTGTATATACAGCATAAAATGCTATAGTCCCATACTTAGTGGCATAGAGATGGAAAAGGTCGGCCAGGAACCCCGCCAGGAAATCTCCGTCCGAAATTTTGCAGCAGATATATTAATATGGACAAATTGAGCAAAATATAATTCATTGCAAATTTTGACACTATATTCAAATAATGTCAAAAGTTTAAATTAAAATCCAATATTTTAATTCTTAAGTAGAAAAACTGAAAAAGTAGGGTGGTACTAATCAATTTATATCAATTGACGCATACTTTTTTACAACTATAAAACGGGTGTTTAAGGGGATTATACCCAACAGTTTATTTTGATTAGGCTGCTGCATGATTTTAAAAACAATAAGAAATTCTTTTTTTTTAAACTATTTTATTTTTTTCAACTTAATGTAAGGATCAGCTTCGAAACCTAAAAGGAACAGAAATTGCTCCTTATGAGAGGGAGACTGCCTTCTCCTTGACTCCTTGCTCTTTACTCTGAAGTTTAACTGTTTTCCCCTAAATTCTTTGAGAAGACTTACGGAAACACAAGAGCCATTGAATTAGAAAAAGTAGGTTTTTCAAAGCACTAAAAAACTTTAGCTTAATGAGCGAGGAGTTGAAGAGGAGACAGTTCCCATTACATAAAAAATAATTACAGTTTGTTTTAAGTTTCAAGGTTACTTCCTGCTTTTAGTTTTGAAAAAATTGTTTATTTAATCACATTTCATAAAAAAAAAAATCAATATTTCAATGCTCTCTGTATGGTTTTAGATGTGTCGCAATGCTTAAAGAAAACATTATTTGAAAGGCGAAAAAAAAATGTATGTCAAGTAAATTAATTGTATATAAACATTAAAAATAAGGTAATTAAAAAAATTCACGAAACAATAGCCAACTTATGAAAATTAAGATAGGAACTCCTAGCGTTCAGTTCTATTGAGCAATGCCAAGGCGTTGTTCCCCTTACATAACGAGTGAAACTTAAATTGAATATGCAAATCCAGCTTGAAACGAATAAAAATCACTACAAACAAGACTTCGGGTATCGCCTCCTTCTCTCACTGTAAAACTCTCGCTTGATGTAAAGTTACTCCCCCCCCCCCGCGGATACCCCCTACCCCCCGATAATCCCCTTCGATGGGGAATCGAGTCCATAAATAAATAAAAAATAATGCACTGATTCGTAAACACAGACATCAATATTTTCAAACGAAAATAACCTGTTTACTATTTTCTTTAAATAATATTTTATTGATATATAATATCAATATAATAATAATATATAATAATATATATTGACGACTAAACAATATATTTTAAATAGGTGTATAGATATAACTAAAAATATCCGACAACATTGATCCAGAACGTAAAATGTAAAAGCACCCCCTTTCCTTATTTAAATTCTTTGCAGCACTGACTAGTGTAAAATTAGAGAAACTTTTCCTAAAACTCTTGGCATAGGAAAAAACCGTCTTAGAAATTTTTTGCCAAATATGTTCTCACAAGTTCAGACAAAGAAAAATTCCGTAACGGTAGTCGAGTTTCAGCAGTCTATTACGTAGTAGCATTTCTCCTGTTGTCAACGCCAACGCAATTGGAAAACAGGATGTGAAATTAAAAAAATTATTTTTTATTACGAATTACAGTTTAAATTTTTGGACAATTAGCTGAAATAATTCTGGATATGTCTATTTAAATCAATTTTGAAACAAAAAACTAAAAAGGTTTATGTTTTTTTGTGGAAGGAAAAAGAATTGGAGGGTTAGTTGAATTTTAGGGAAAAAGTGACATAAATAACGTAAAAATGCTTTGGGAAAAGGAAACTATTGGGACATTTTATTCATTTTTCTGTAATAAAGGGGACAAAAGTTCTTTTGTATATCGAAGTAACGCAGCGAATGGGGGACAAAACAGGGATGGGCTCAGAAACAGATCGAGGCGGCCGTAATCTGGATGGGGAGTGACGCTTGGGGAAAATACTTGCCGTCCGAGGGTTTGTTATGGCATTTTTTGCAAAACGGAGGCACAAATTATTTCTTCGTCTCGCGAGGATAAAAATGACGTAAGTTACCATTGAGCCGGGTCGCTCCTTACTTACAGTTCGTTACCACGAACTGTTTGATCGCAAAATCAAGCAATTTTACCAAAAATTGCTTTATTATTATAGATTATATAGATAAAGATTATAGAGAACTGACGTAAAATTTCGACTGTGTTAACCTCGGATACGGGTAGATAAAAAACGCGGTCTTCTCTTGGTGCACACTTCATATATTTTTGTTAGAAAAGGTAAAGAAAATTATAATATTATGTTGGATGGAAGGGAAAATGTGGGAAATTGGAAAAAATTTTAGAGGAAGGGAGGGGCGAGAATTCTTAAAGTACTTGTGTATGCATTTGAGTTGTTTTTTTTTTCAATTTTATTTTGTTTTTTTTTTTTTAATATTAATTTTTTTAATCGGTTCAGTTTTTTTTCTGACATAGCCCTCATACGTTTTACCAATAATATTTATACATACATAGTATACTCAGTAATTAAAAATTGTATTTTTTTGATTATAAAAATATAACTCACTATAAAAAAAATGCTTATGAAGGCACAGTCATGAAACCCTCTCTCTTAGAATAATTTTCCAACTCTCGTAATTTGCGGTTTATTTGATATAAAAGCCTTTTATCGGCATTTTCAGGAATAAACCTGTTATGTTGAGTATTCATCTAATGGCCTAAACTCTTAGATCTGGTTTTTTTGACATTGCTGTCTGGGATTTCGGTTTTTTATTGCTTCTTGCCTACACGTGCATTACCCAGACTTCTATCAGACAGTTCGATTTTTTTTTACCTTAGAATCATTCTCAAGGACCAAGTTAGTAGCATGCAGAAAATTGAATGTGATAGTTGTCGGACTAATATGGAAAAAAAAACACATATTTTTAGACTAATTTGGCAAACAAACAATCTACCAAGTTTTTATTCAAGATGACTAGAATATATTGGCTGCAACACATGCGGCTTCGCCTTATGACATTTACTTGAATACTCACTGTCTATGGTAAAACTCATGTCGGCTCTTCGGCTACTGTGTTGGGCCTTTTCGATTTAAAATCGGGATAATACTTTTCTAATGTACTTAAGAAATTTAATGATAGGCCTATAAGCAAATCAGGAGTGCGGATTACTATTGTCGGTTCTAAAAAAAAAAAAAAAAAAAAAAAAAAAAAACAAAAAAGAGTAATATAATATAGATACCATAATATTACCAGGTAAACAAAATACCTACAGGTCGGTGGGATTACCATTTGCTAATTTTGGTGCTAAATCGGGAACGAGACGCCGTGTGCGCACCTGTGCTGGTCTCTGGGGGCTTGTAGTTGTAGGAAGGAGGGGGGAGATGCGAGCCACTTCCCCAACTTTTTGGCATTCGGTAAAATTTTCACCGAAGGCGAAACTTTTGGCCTAAATTTAGAAAAATCGGCCGAAATTTAGCAACATCCTTGATTTCCTTTTCAATCTGAAATCGAGATAATACTTTTCTAATGTACTTAAGAAATTTAATGATAGGTGTATACGCAAATCAGGGGTGCAGATTGCTATTGTCGGTACTAAACAAAAAAAAAGAAAAAAAAAGTAATACGCTATAATATAGATACCATAATATTACCCGGTAAACAATAGACCTACAGGTCGGCGGGATTATTAAATGCTAATTTTGGTGCTAAATTGGGATCGAGAAGCATCATGCGCACCTGTGCTGGTCTCGGGTGGCGAGTAGTAGCAGGAGTAATATCGGTGTTCAGTAAGGTTAGGAAATTAATTTAGACAGCATAAGAATTTCTTCCTGTTTATATAGAAGGAACATAGGGGTCCATCATTTTTATTTTCCTAACTCCCCCAACGCCACAAGATCCAGAAGTTTAGAGTCACAAGAAGTACAAAAAATCTGACCAGCGAATGATGGGGGGCTTGAAGCCACATTAATTTTATAGTTTTTCATGAGAGGTCCTTCAGATCCATGTGGAGGGGCAATCTATTCCCCAACTTGGGGGGAATAACTTCAATATATTTGAAGAGATTCCTTTGGGTCGTAAATTATCAATAATGTAACCACTATATTACATGCAGGTCGATCCTATTGTGCTGTCGGTTTTCTAATTTTATCTCCCACGAGTACCGTGATTAAACGCCAATCCTCATCTTAGACGCCTTTGCAGCTGTGTAAATACGAAAGCAAAAAAAAAAATTTTAAACAAGAAAAACGGGTTTTAATTTTCTATAAAGCAGTGAAATACTGTATTTCACTGCTTTATAGAAAATTAAAACCCGTTTTTCTTGTTTAAATTTTTTTTTTTTTTTTTAATGTAAAAGCAGTGTGGTATAATAAATTATTTACGTCTAGCCTACGGGTGGCAAAAAAACAATTCAATTTTATTATTTTTGAATTTAGCAAAAAAACATGCCAATATAATTACACAACAAAAGTTTTTAGAAAAGTGCAAAGTAAATAAACTAATTCCAAAATCGTTTCGTTTTAATTATCATTTAAATACATATAATGAAGAAAAGCACACGAGAAAGGTAAATTTACTAAACTTAAACCATGTGCTGAATTTTTTTTATGTATTTCACTGCTTTATAGAAAATTAAAACCCGATTTTCGTGTTTAAAAATTTATTTTTTTTTTTTTATGGAAATTCAGTGTGGTGTAAGAAATTATTTACTTCTAGCCTACGGGTGGCAAAAGACAAATTCAATTTTATTATTTTTTAATTTAGCAAAAAAACATGCCAATATAATTACACAACAAAAGTTTTTAGAAAAGTGCAATGTAAATAAACTAATTCCAAAATCGTTTCGTTTTAATTATCATTTAAATACATATAATGAAGAAAATCACAAGAGAAAGGTAAATTTAATAAACTTAAACCATGTGCTGAATTTTTTTTATGTATTTCACTGCTTTATAGAAAATTAAAACCCGTTTTTCTTGTTTAAAATTTTTTTTTTTGTTTTTAATGGAAAAGCAGTGTGGTCTAAGAAATTAAATACGAAAGGCGTTATGTCACATATCACTCAAAAATAAGTTCTATATCGGCTAGATTAGATCAGGCACACCCAATCGATCGGTTTAATCAGAATGCATGTATCCCCTTTCGTACTCAAGATATTCCTAAATTTATAGTCCACTCAAAACGCGTTATAACCAAACTTTCACCAGTTTTGCTGACCAAAATACGTAAAGTGAACGGCTTTTCTAAAGCCACCAAGTTTGTCACACAAGTCCCACCAGGAGATGGCCAAACAGGCAAGAGTGGAGCTGGAGAGAGATATGGAGGCAAATTTTCCAAACCAGTTGTTTGCTTCTCCTGACATTTTGGAAAACGTCATTTAACGCCTTCCGTGTTTCTACAGCCATTTGAATTCCTCAATGAGGAAACTGCTACCCTGATCTTTTAGTGATCGACCTCGGTCATTACAGTAGGTAGTAAGAACCTACTGTTTATTTTAAATTTGAATGCTCATTTTGAGCTAGAATGTATATGTTACAATGAATATCCGAAATCTGGTCAATGTCGACCGTCGCCGGTGAATGTCCAAAATTATTTTTACTGTGCGTGAATTACATTAAATAAAAAAAAAACAAGTTTTTAAAAATGAAATTAAGGAGCGACAATAAAACATAAAACGACCAGAAATGATTCTATATGTGAAAGGGGCTGTCCCCTCCTCAACGCTTCGCTCTTTATGCTAAAGTTTTTTACTTTTTAAAAAAATAAAGTTATGATACAAACTCAAACTTTAGCGTAAAGAGCGAGGCATTGAGGAGGGGACAGCCCCTTTCATATACGGAATAATTTCTGTTCGTTTTAAGTTTTAATGTCGCTCCTTACTTTCAGTTTAAAAAGTTTGTTTTTTTTATTTAATCACCCTTAAGAATCAAACAAAAACAAGTAAACATACATCCCCAACTTTTCTTCTTGACAACAAAATATAAAATTCCACATTTTGTAGATTGGAGTTTTAAACCTATACGGTAGCGATCTCTTTTATGATTAGATAAAAAAAAACAAGTTTTTTTTTAACTGAAAGTAAGGAACGACGATGAAACTGAAAACGCCCAGAAATTAGTCCGTATATGAATGGGGCTGTCCCCTCATCACCGACTCACTCTTTACTCTAATTTTTTTTATTTTTAAAAAAAATAGAGTTTTGAGAATGTTAAACTTTAGCGCAAAGAGTGAGGTGGTGTGGCGGGTACAGCCCCTGTCATATACGGACTAATTTCTGTTCGTTTCAAGTTTTGACGTCGCTCCTTACTTTCAGTTAAAAAAACTTGTTTTTTTTTTATTCAATTTTTGAACGTCTTTGAATTAATGTAGGTTTTGATTTTGGCTCACCGTACATGAATAACTAAAAATAAATCTGCATATTAATTTAATTTTATTTGGTTAAATGGTTTTCTCGAAACTTGTTTAATTTTATTTACGAACGTTTTTATTAGTAATAAATATACGTAACTTACGAATTAACTTACGTAACGAACTTCTATATTCATATATTTTTGATACGTATATTAGAGGGTTTAAACCTTAGCCAATACATTGCTCTTTAAGCTAAGGTTCGAATTTCGTTCCAATTCTTTAAAAATGACCCCTTAATCACGAAGGCCTTTAATTAGAATAAATAGCACTTGTGAAAGTACTAAAAAATCTTTGGCTTAAAGAGCAAGGTGTTGACTAGGGGGTAAACCCAATCATATACGTAATATTTTCTGTTCGTTTTAAGTTTTGATGGTGCTCCTTAATTTCAGTTGAAAAACTTGTTTTTTTTATTTAATTTCTTATTTTTTTTAAAATAATGCTGGTAAACCCGGTGCCCCTTCCTAACAATGCCCCTACCCGCACGAAAACTTCCGTCATGGAAAGATCCTCCTACATAACCCCCCACCCACCCACCCTCCCCCCACACCTCAGAAAAAACCCTCAGTAAACCGCTGCTTGAATACCAATAACCAATACAAAAGTTTAACAGTTGGTAAAGTTAATAATTTTAATCCCAACCCAAGGGGACTTCGGGGGATTAAGTCGTCCTAAAAGACATAGTTATTATATTTTCTACGATGCTGAACAAAATGACTATCTCGTAATTTTGATCGGATGACGTTGGGAAAAAAATGAGCGTAGGAGGAGGCCTCGTTGCCCTCCATTTTCTGGTCACTTTAAAAGGGCACTAGAACTATTAATTTCTGTTCCAATGAGCACTTCCACGATATTCTTGGAGCACTTGTTCAATACGATCACTCCTGGAAAAAAAAACAAATAAGCCCGCATCCGTGATCGTTCTTCTGGATAAAAATGCAAATTCCACATTTTTGTCGATAGGAGCTTGAAACCTCTGCGGTAGGGTTCTCTGATACGCTGAATATGATGGTGTGATTTTCATTAAGGTTCTGTAATTTTTAGAGGGTCTTTCCCCTTTTTTTCGAAAATCAGCCAAATATTCTCAGGCGCTTAACTTTTGATAAGTA